>NW_007579012.1:227443-228269 GCF_000690725.1 Stegastes partitus
ACAGATCATCTTCATGAGTTTTAAACACATAAACAGGAAGCCAGCGGTGCACACGTGACACTAAGTCTTTGTATTTATCACATGCAGCTGTTAAATACTTTCGGTGGTTTCAAATACGATGTATGAAATATATTCACAACATGACAGAAACCACAGTGGGGGGTGTGTGTTGCGTTTTCTATTGCACAAATACACACACACACATGTCTATACACATATAAACTTTCTCTTAATACACATGTGTGCAAACACCACTAAATACACTAAAACTACTAAATACTTTTTAACAGACTTGTGGGTCGTGTGCATTTGCAGCAGGTTTATATACGACTATAGTTACAACTGTGCTGTATAGTGGAGTAGATCTGGTGTCAGAAGGAGTAATTATCAAAATCAAAACTCCTAAATTGGAAAAGAAAAACATTTGTTGTTGGGTCGTTTTATTTCATTTTTCTACCTCTGAGTTCATCCACTCGACTGAGTTCATTCGTCTCTAATCACACCAATAAAAAAAGCCCAATGAGCGCCGCAAGAAGAGTAACGTTGAACCAGTCAGCAGCACTGGTGGGATTAATGCTGTTGTCAAGCTGTTGTGATGGAAGTAAGGAGGAGTTTTCATGGGTCCAGACGGCTGAAAGTTGACTGAAAGGCAACATGTATTCTCAACATGGTTTGATTTCACTTTGTTCTGCTCTTCAAACCTCAGCAAACCCACTATGTTGGTGTAGCTGTGCATCTATGCTGACTTAAAGTATAAAACCAGTATTTTTAACTTGTTCTCTATTGGTACGTATTTGTAGGTGTAAATGGTTCATGGAGGTAGAAA
>NW_007579013.1:0-60709 GCF_000690725.1 Stegastes partitus
TCAATGGCCATTTTGTCCATTTTCGCAGTGGTTTTTGCATTCAACTGACTGTTGTCCGATGGCCGTTTCACCTACAGCTACACGATTCGGTGGGCATGTGTAGCAGCTCAGGACGCACAAAAATGTCAACAACTCCAAGCCCTAAACCCAACAGGAAGTCCGTTCTTTTGAAAAAACATGGTGACAATTTTGCAGATTCTTATGAGATGTGCTGTGTCTGTGCTCCAATCGGCCTGCAATTTTACACGCGTGCTCCGAGTGTCAGCCAGAGCGTGTTTCCACCCCGGCCAACATGCACGCCGCCGCGACTCACCACTAAACAGGAAGTGGCTCGTAACTACACCACATTTGCTCCGATCTGCCCCAAACTCGACATGCCGGATCACAGTCCCGCCTGGAGCAGGTTTGCGCCACACCCCGCCGTGCGCGAAGGCCAACAAGCGTAGGGCGAGGACCCGTCCATCGCCGCTTGCGGCTTTAATTACCTTTGAAATTCTTCTGATGTCTGAATTTCTAAAACTTGTATCCACTTTGTTTAAGCCATGTTTTTATGACTTGTGGAGTCTCCCATGTGTTTGCACATATGTCCACTGAAAGTACTCAACACTGAGATAAATCATATGTTCCATCCCATTTGAATCGCCTCAATCAGTCTTTGTTAGACTGTTGTTTGACCACAACAGCTCCTCCAAGTGTGCCAAAACAACACCAAATCATACAGCAGTGTACATCAGTCTAGGACTACATAGAAAATAGAACAATGGAGGTTTGTTCAGTTGGCCTGTATGGCGAATTTTACGCTGTTGATGTTTGAGTGGAGAGGACTGCTATTCAAGTAGAAAAGTGAGAGAGCAGAAAATCATCGTTGTTGTCTTCTCCAAGTTCAACCAACCACAGTGTGACCAGCAGTTTTTCAGGGTTCTCAGAAGTACCTAAGCAGCTACTTTTTCTCCATCAAACATGGCGGTTTTCATTGGATGAACACACTTAAAGGTTCAGGCCGCTCTATACCGGCCTGCAATTTCTTGCTTTATGTCTCTCAGAGCCCTCCCAGGGTGAAATGAAAAAATAAAAGCATTGATTTAACTTCTGCGTTTGTGCATGTAGATAACAAAATGTCATTTTTTCAAACTCAAACTGTTTAATTGACTATGAATCCAGGTTTGTACATTTTGACAGTAAGTGTGACAGTTTTCTCGTATTGTTTATGGTAAATTTATAAGACTTTTTTTTTTTTTTTTTTTTTTTTTAAAGGAAACTTAACTAAAATGTTTTTTTTCTTTCATAACATTTCAATGGTTTGAATTTGACCTGTCCAAAAGCAGCAACACAGTGGTTTATGCTGAAATGTTAGGTCTTTTTTTGGCCGCATGGTTAGATTTTAATGTGAAAACTGCTTGAAGAAGAGTAATTTGTCATGTTAGCTGGTATTTTTAACAGAACCACACATAATAAAATGGTCAGCAGATGATATACCACCAGGTCTTTTGAAATAAGAAGCTACAACTGCACATGGTGAGTTAGCCCGTCATGCTAACATCAGCTGCTAACGTTTTGTGTAAAGATACAACTTTCCAACTCAACAGAGCTGCTGCTGCTGGCTGGGGTTGCCAACCTGTGATCGGACATCACTGTCTGATTGTTGAGGTTTGTTCTTCCAGCAAAGAGTACAGATGTGCTGTGTTAAAAGCTTAGAGATGACCTTTCTAGAACATCTGTCCTCATGAAGCTCCAATGCGGCTTCATTATCGAGCACATGTGGCAACTGCAGGACGTCCCTGTTTCTATATCGAATGTGTTTTGGAGGAAGAGTGAAAGAATTTGAAGGTGGAGATCAGAGAGAAGGTGAATGAAGTTGGAAGACGAAGCAGGAAAGACGGAGATTTAATCCTGTACTGAGTGTGCATGTGGGCTGGAAACTTCAATCCCAGCTGCTCACAAAGAAAACACACACTCACACTAAAAACACACACTTTAAACTGTTGCCTGTCCTGGGACTGAGGATCACTCCTGTCTGATTTTTATTTTTTTAATTGCCAATGTTTACTAAATAAAAGTGATTTATTGGTGGTATTAAATCGGCAAATACCTGTGAATGGGCCATAAAGACTGTTGGATCATCTTGTATTTGCAATCTAATCCAGATGCTGCATAAAATCAATCAGGATCAATCACTTTTACGACTTCTCAAACATGACCGGTGAAGGATGAGGATGCTGTCTGGCTCGTGTCTTAATAAAGACCAGCATCTGTCATTAAACTACCAGACAGAAATCATTTACATGCAGCAACCAGACAACAAGCGATTCATTTATGACTGAAGCTGGAAATGGAAAAAATCATCAAATACACACCGAGGAGCTCGATTCAGACTCTCTGAAAGCCTGTTTGTGTAGAAGTTGTTGCTATATAATTTGGCTGAAAAAGCCTCAGTGATTTCAGACCCAATTAAACAGTTATGCCTTGTTTCCACACTGCCTTGTTCGATGTCTGTAACTCTGTATACCTCGCACACTGCGCCCCCTAGTGTTCACCGCAAGGAAGTGCATTTATTTATGGATTAATGAAAACTTGGGAGAGAAGCCAGGTTTATGAAATATGCACATTAAACATTACCGCAACAAGAAAGGACCAATAGTACATGGTGAGAAATAAGAGAGGAGGTTCCTGTCAAGTGTGGCACCAGGTTTGTGAAATATTTTGCGACAAGACATGTGAACGACTGTGCATGTATGTTACACAGCTAGCACTGGTGCAACGTATATTTGCACAACTTGGCTGTTAGCATATTAGCTCATTTGTGGTTCCAGCTTCCTGACTCACAGTTTTGTCTCTTTGTGATACTTTGCAAAATTTTTCTACGCCCTCAAGTCACCATTAGAACAACTCAGCGACCATGGAGGTTTCACCAGAAATGAACTACTTGTCTCGTATACGTACATGGAGCTATGTGGAAATGAGGCAGGACTTTGATTGGTGTTTGTAATTTCGTATAAGCGCTGCACAGTGGCCGTCGCCTCGCAGCAAGAAGATCTCTGGTTCGTGTCCCAGTGAGGACACCCGGGATCTTTCTGCGTGGAGTCTCCATGTTCTCCCCGTGCAGCATAAGTTCTCTCTGGGTTCTCTGGCTTCCTCCCACAGTCCAAAACATGTTGAGGTTAATTGGTGATTCTAAATTGTCCGTAGGTGTGAATGTGAGTGTGCTTGGTTGTCTGTCTCTAAGTGTAGCCCTGTGATAGACTGGTGACCTGTCCAGGGGGTTAAAGCTTTACTGCAGCCACAAAGGAGAGGTTAATCTTAGCAGTTTTTACCGTGTAGTTTTAAGGAATATGCACATGAAACATTACTGTGACAAAAACCAAACCAACAACGCACGGTGAAAATAAGTGGCTGGTCTACCAGGTGTGTGAAATATTTTCTAACATGACGTATGCACCACTACACCACTCCGTACAGCTAGCATGTGTTAAACTAGTTTCTTTTTAAATGCACATTTACACAGTTTGACCATCAGCGTAGTCAAACAACTGATCAGTCTGTTTGCTAATTAATTCTTTCTTCCTGGGATGCTGCAAGGCCTCTCTGAAATCTAACAGAGACGTTCTACTTTTTCCACCACAGAGGTGAAATCAGGACTGGAAAAAATCAGAACCTGTTTCACAAACACATCAGAGATCACAAAGGATGGCTTGGTCAACCATAATTTGGTTCACTCGTACACAGAAGCGCATGGAAACGAGGTTTTAGTTACACTTATACCATCCTGTTACTTTAAATATTCAATATGAGTCGAGCACTAATAATAGTCTCCAACAAATGCAGGACGTGTTTCCTCTTGTTCAGGTAACATTTGTTATAAACTAAAGTGATAAATGATTTAAACGACAGATTTACATTCACACCTTTTGATGAAACTTTGTCTGTTTGGCTTACCTGAATGGAAAAAGCTTTCTTGGTACAATATTAGGCCAAAATAAATATACGAGACTGAATTTTAAATCTTCTAGTTTCTGAAGCTGTCACACTGTCTATAAATCATATCTAATTAACATAACTTGGATATGCTTGATGTCAACACGATGCGTATCACCACATACCGTCTACATCCTGCCAAGCACAGCTGTATGAAACTCCAGATCTCTACTTCTAACATATTGGGAAACGTTCCATAAAATAATTCCATTGGTGGAGGGGTTGAGAACTGAACTAACAGATTGTGGTTTGCACACAAGATTAACGGACGGTAAGAATCATATACTACAGCCAAACTTTTAAACCTTTTAAAGTTACAGCACCTATTTCATGCCTGTCTCTACTTCAAGAGCAGTCTTACAGAGTGTTAAATATTGTTCAGACTGTAAAGCTCTTTGAGAAAATAGAAAACTGACTTGATTTTGTAAGACTTAGAAAGACTCCGAACAGTTCGCTTCAAGAACGATGGTCAGAATAACTTCTAGCATAAACTGTTGAAGGCATTTTTCACAGCTCCTGATGGTGCGGCGGAGCTTTCATCTTTAGAGAGGCAATTTACAGCGACTATTTGAAGGATTTGCATCTCTAAAGCCTCATTCGTACAGGATTTATTTCTGTAGGGGAGGTGGGGTAATTTTAATATTACCTGCCCAGCTCCGTGAGCTTAATCCAGTCTGCAGCCAATATGAGCAATTCTTCACACCCTCCTTGTAGCTGAAAGCCAGCTGCTTTATTTAAAAGATCTCATCCACAGCTATAAGTCCTTGTATTTTAAAGAGAATCTGGGCTTTTTTTTTTTTACCCTCTCATGCAATTTATGAGCTCGGTGTGAAATCCAGCTTCTTTGTGAAAGCTGAGAAAGTGTTGCTGATAATCTGATGGAAATATAGAATAAATTAAAGTCATCAGGAAATATATAAGTACACGTATACGTACTGCTGTTGTTTGGAACCTCATCATTTGTTCATACGAGGTTAAACTGGTGCCATTAAAGTATCCAGATTCTCTATTAGCAGCTCCTTTGTGTCATACATGGATATACAGTCAACCATCAGTGGTTTACCATGATGATGAAGACAATTTGTGATTCTTAGACAAGTTCTGAACTTTTTTTTTATGATTTCAGAGCAGATTTATGGACGTTTATTTGCTTCTTATTTTATTTTGTCCTGCTTACTGTCATTGCCTAATAACAATGGACCAATGAGTTCAATTAGCAGCAACAACAGACATTATTTTGTCCCCATTTCCCCACAAGATGAAGAGGATTTGATGTTGACAAAATGACATTATCTCACGTGATTCTTCCACAAAGAATGCCCATAAGATGGAAATGTTCAATTTCCTCTCGAGAGAAGATCCAATCGTCGGCAAATTTAAAACCCAGAATGATGAATCTGTCCATTAGATTCATATTCGGCACATTTCACAGTCCGCGGTTCGAACCTCCTCCTCCTGGCTGAGAAACACCGAGCAGCATCAGCAGAGGGGATTGATTCAGGAAATTAAATATCTGGGTTTTTTTGTTTTGTTTGTTTGTTTATGACTTTAGGATCATTAACGGTAATGGAAGAGCAGAAATTACTCCTGGGAGAGATGATCTGTGTAAGAAATTAGTGTAATGGTTGAACTGGGACTTTAAGAGAAGATTCATGTTATCTGGGATCTGCGTTTGTATTTTCTTCTGCTAATGGATTGGACTGATGTTAAAATGGAGACGGAGAGTGTAAAGGAGTGCAGGTGCTAAAAACTACAGTCCTTGGATTCTTGATATCCACAAAACATATGAATTTGAATAATATTTAGGATTTTCTGAGATCAAATTCAACAATCATCTTAGCTTTTCTCTGTGACAAAAAAATATATATCTAAATATCTCGCAGTGGTTGTTTGGGAAGCACACAAATCCTCCCCAGTCTCGTCAAACAGACTTTTTTTTTTTTTTTGCAATTTTAATTTCAAGGACTTTTTCCTACGATGCGTCTTCTCAAGCAGCACTGCCTCCAGACAATAAGCTGCTCTTGTCAGCCGTGTTTACCGTTACTGATCGGCCTCTAACGGTGCTTGACGGAGCTCGTTGGTCCATGTTAACGTATACATACAGTGGTGTATGCTCAGAGCTGGGGGCTGGCGTAGAAGCGCACCAATAAATAATCATCGTTCTAAAGAAAGGAAACTTGTCACTTTGCTCTGAGTGTGGATTTGACTGTTGGCTCAGTCGTCCGCTTAAAGCTTTGGATTTGTTCGTTAGTTTTGCTCTGACACCACGGTGATGAATTACAGTTTTGAGTGCCGGTGACGTCTCAATGACATTTTTCTTCAGGGTAATCAGATTACTGACAATCTTGGGGTGGTGCATCAAAACCCAGAATCTGATTATACGGCTGTAGTTTCTGTAAGTTAGTTAGCTCTCAACATTACATTTAATGAATCTTATAACGTGATTATCTAACAGCTACATTAATGTTACACATGATCTGATCTGCATAGAATAACGGAGGTATAGTTATTGTTCCAAACAGCTCAGTAGAAAAGATGCTGCAGAATATTTGAGAGGGAATCCATCCATCATCTATACACCGTTTAATCCTCACTAGGGTCACGGGGGGCTGGAGTCTATCCCAGCTGGACAGGTCACCAGTCTATCACAGGGTTACACTTAGAGACAGACAACCAAGCACACTCACATTCACACCTACAGACAATTTAGAATCATCAATTAACCTCAGCATGTTTTTGGACTGTGTGGGAGGAAGCTGGAGAACCCGGAGAGAACCCACGCTGCACGGGGAGAACATGCAAACTCCACGCAAACTCACCGGGATGCAAACCATGTGTGATAAATAACTGCAGCACATGATGGTCAAAATTAATGTTGGAACCAAATTTTTTGATAGTTTTTCTAATGATTTCACAGTTATATCATGCACGACTTTTTAAAAAAAAAAAATTTTACCACTCATACTAATAAAGTAAGACTTGATGTGGCAGAAAAATATTCTGACTAAAAAATAAAAAACAATTTAACTGCAGCTGATAAACTGTGACTCTGTGTTACAGTTCACATGTCTGAGCTGTTAGATCCTGATCCATCCTGTCTCCATGTCGGGGATACTTGATAGTTTGAAGCCCTGATTGAAGTCACTGCTGTGTTGTGTTGTATATACTTGTGTGCATTTCCTTCTCTTTGACGACGTTCATGTGGATCCTGCTGCTGTCTGATGCTGCGTGTCTTTAATAAACTCAGAGGAAAGACTCCTACAAACAGCTGGAAGCAACAGACTTCAGCTCATGTCAGTGTTTTGACATTCATTACTGGTGAAGCCGTAAATGAGGCAACATACATAAACAGGTTTTCTGTGGTTTTAGGGGTCTCTGTGTGCACCTTCACCAACTAAAACACACAGACTTTTGGTGCTGAAGTATGGATAAAGTTTGTCATTCCTTTCATTTGGTGAGAGCACAAGACAGTCTGAAAGCGGGTGTCTCATGCCCAAAGTGTGAGAACTGCCGGCCCTGCCATGACGCATGCAGATTATCATCCGGCAGCACTCTGTGCAGCTGACTGTGTTACGTCATCTAAGACTGCTTTGACTTCCAGTCAGATAACACAGCTGCACGCTTGAAACTTGGACGCTGGAGTTTCAGTGAACGACCACCTGTGTTTGATATGTGACATGAGCACAGGTGTGGCCAAACAGACAGAGGTGTGGATGACTAATGTACCACAGTGCTGTGGTTATAATGAAAAACTACTATGATAGAAATATGATGATCAGAATCAGATTTAGCATTCTACTTAGTCTCCCTTCATCAACAGTTTATAGAACGGTGTCCAGGCTGTGACCGATGCTCACCCCGGGTATGGCACAATATCTCATTGTTATTATTTTCAGCAGATTGCTGTGAGCCAAATAGTTGTTTTTATTGCTCACATACTCCTGTCATTGGCGTATGCAGGCAAGACAGCCATGTAGAAGCACATGAGAGCTCATAAACAGCAGAGTCGGGTTTGTCATGTGGCCCTCAGTTGATTAAAAATCTGTCGTGGGTGTTTAAGCTTTTTAGTTGTTGATAAAGCTCATAAGATAATTACAGTTTAAACGACATAAGTACACAGTGACTTAATGAGACATCCCACTGTGTCCACCCAGCCTGTAGTGTCTGTCTTTTGGTTGTGGGTCAATGTTTCTTTGTTTGTTGTTGCTTCCAGAGTCTGTAGAGCTTAATCCAACTAAATCATACACACTTGAACTAATAATAACATCCATCCATTATCTATACACCACTGAATCCTCACTAGGGTCATGGGGGGCTGGAGTCTATCCCAGCTGACTCAGGGTGAAGGCAGGGGACACCCTGGACAGGTCACCAGTCTATCACAGGGCTACACTTAGAGACAGACAACCAAGCACACTCACATTCACACCTACGGACAATTTAGAATCACCAATTAACCTCAACATGTTTTTGGACTGTGTGGGAGGAAGCTGGAGAACCCGGAGAGAACCCACGCTGCACGGAGAGAACATGGAGACTCCACACAAACTCACTTGGACGCGAACCGGCGACCTTCTTGCTGCGAGGCAACAATGCTAACCACCGAGCCACCTTGCAGCCCTAATAATCACATTTGCAAACATATTTTGTATTTATATGTTTAAAAATCTTTCGGTGATGATAACACAAAATCTTTCTGCCAAATCAGTGTGAACATTTTCTGGTTGGTCAGAACTTCTGCAGTTCTATTTAAACGTGTCGTCCTCTGACAGACTTCCTCATTAGTTGTGTGAGCTGATCAGGCTTTAGTCAGCGGTGGCACCTGATGCTCGCAGTAGTTTTAACGTGTTAACGTATCTTAAATCTACTATATATTTACATTCAGGCAATTTCTTGTTGCACAAACTTTCCATGGTCTGTCTTGGCATCATAATAGTTGGCACTCGCTGCAGATTCTTTCTAAAATATATTAAAATGATTTATATGAAGAGTTCATTTGCAAAAACAGAGAACTCCCTTTTTGTAGATCTTCAGAAAACTTGTTTTTTTTATGTTTGCTTGAGATAATATCAATCAAACTGAAGTTAAGTGGATTTGACTCAGTAGAAATGACACGACAAGAACAGAGATAACTTAAGTTTGATTGATGTTGTCTCAGGTAGACGATGGAAAAGTTTTCTGAAGGTTTGTGAAGATGGAGTTATCTGTTTTTGTAAATGAACTCTTCATATGTAAAATGGTTTGTAACCTAAGCTGACAGACGTCTGGGCTGACAGGAATAAAGAAAACAAAATGAAATGAAACATGCAATGCAAGGATGAGGGCTGCATATAGATTCACATGTAAACATAAGTTTAATCGGTTTGCGGTTTTCAGCGAAGCAGCCCAGCCTGGAATTCTGGATGAAATTTACATGGACAGGAAAAGCAAATTAAATCATTTTGTGCTGCAGAATAATCAGAGAGAAGCTCTTGGTTGTGGAGGCACTGGGAGGGCAGCGTGGTGAGTGTGTGTGTGTGTGTGTGCTGATGGTGTGTGTTTACCAGCCAGGGCAGCTCCACCGGTGGTGATGAGCACGGCGACCACCACGCCAACAGACGGCACGCCGTTCCTCAGCACGCACACGCCGATGCTGAGCGTGAAGAGCGGCAGGCAGCGCTTGAACACGACGTACATGGGCAGGCTGAGGCCACGCAGGGACCACAGGGTGAGAGTGGACTGCAGCGTGGAGAGGATGCACACCGAGGCAAACTCCTGCACAGACAGGAAGACACAGGCTGTCACTGAGGAAAGCATTCGTTCCACTTACAGTCACTTACTGGAGACAGATTTGCTCGTTTCAAACTAACCTCAACATGAGTGTGGTTGTTTTAATCACTCTGCAGATGTGATATTTACACTGAACACAGAATTCTGCTTCCTCTTATGTTTACCTGCACCTGTGTGTTGCGTTCAGTTACATGTGATGCATCCAAACACAATAAAGCAATGTTGCAGCGGTCACTACAGACTGCACATAAAACATGGTGGAGAATCAACATCTAAATGTGAAGCCAAAGCAGAAGTTGACTTAAACCTGCATTCTTCCAAACAGCCAGCAGGGGGCGACGCCTTTGGTTGCAAAAAGAAGTCAGATTGTATAGAAGTTAATAAGAAAATGATCCAACTTCTCCTTTAAAGTACTATCTTAATGAACATGTTTATGATGAGTTCATGGTCTCAATCAATAGTTTCAAGTCTCCTTCAACACAGCATGATGTTTATTTTGTAAGTTACAGTCCAATTTAGAGGAAAATAATAAAACAGAGTGGGACTATTGTATCTGCCTGCTTAGTGTCCCTGGGCTCTGGAGGCCAAAATTCACCAAACTTGAGGCCTAAAAACAGGAGTCCACAAACTAACAGGCAACATAACTTGTTGTTTTTCTGTTACGTCACTGAACTTTAGTGGCATCTTTGCGGCCAGGTAACCTGCAGCATTCAGAAATCTGGATAAACGGCATTTACATTACAGCAGAAACTGTGTCAGTGTAGTATTTACTCCTCCAAAACCATAGGTGGTGCTGGGCTAAGTAGTGCCAGTTAGCAACAATGCTAATGTTGTTAGCTGCAGATTGCTACGCTTCAGATTTGAACAGTGTTTCTTGTAGCTCCATCCACTTACAGTTTTCTGTAATTACATTCATGTGGCTACATGCATAAAAAGAAATAACAGGATAGATCAGAAACAGATGTAACACTCACTGACTGCTTGTCTTTGTCCAGTGTTTAGCTTTAGCCGAACCCAAAACCAAGTGCTCACATAAAGATGTGAATAGTTATTGGTGATCAGTGTTTAGTGTTTCATCTGTGCTGTCAAAAGTATTTATCTTGGAAATGTAGTGCAGTAGAACGTCTCATAAACTGGAAATACTCGAGTAAAGTAATCAAATGTGTACTTCAGTCCTGCACTAAATGTACTCGGTTACATCCCACCACTGGCTGCTGTTGCTGAGCATCCTCCTCTGATGGCAGCACTGAGTGCACAGCGGCCAAACAGAAATTCAGTCAGTGTTAAGATCCTGAACCGACAACTGGAATACCGGTACTTTAATCCAGAAATACTTGTTTTCTCCTTTACATGCAATGACTAATTACTGAACTGGCCTAATGGAGCCAGCAGAGGAGCCAGAGGTGTCAGAGGGCCCCTGGTTCAGAGCCTCGGCTTAGTGTGGAGTCACCATCATTTTTAGTTGGAAAGGCAAAACGTACAACTACAAGAAGCAGAGCCACATCAAAGAGATGCGAAATGACCAGAATGTGACGCAAATTACGAGCGAGAAATGTCAAAGCGCTCCGTGTCTTTCTCGCTGGGTGTCTTGTGCTCATGCAGGAGGGATGAGTGATCTTTCATGTGTGAGCCCAGAGGCCCTCTCTGAGCATTTGTGATATCTTAAAGAGATCATCGCACATCTTGAAAAGAGAAAAAAAATTTCCAGCTTGAAAAAATTACACAATCCACTTTTACATCAATTTTTCAACAACACTGATCTCATTTTGCCAAACAAACTTCTACCACGTCCTCGTTGGGTTTGGCAGGTTGCCAGTTCATTTAGTACTCGACATGTTGACCAGAAACTTTACCCTTTGAACGCTGTCTGTTTGTACTAATTACTCTTTTATTGTTTTAGTATTAATTAGTTTTTATTGTTGGGAAAACAGAGCTGAATAACTGCACCTGTGGTTGTTTGAAGGGAAATAAATCGTCGCTTTAGTGCTCAAATTACACAGAGGCTGCAGCAATCAGAGTCCAGTGCTGCTGTCACTGCAGAGACATAAATCAAACCCACTATTCTGAAGCCAGCAAACTCACCAAACGTGCTGCAAATATTCTTTAACAAATTATTGAAATGAGCTTTAATTTGAGTTCAGCTCTGAAGAACCAGTGATAGAACTTTCTGGCCTCTTCCGCTCATGTGCAGATTATGACGTACATCACTTTTTGGGCTGCAATGATTTTAACAGTCCTGCCAATAATGTTAATGAAGCCGATCAGTCAGTCAGCTACTCTGCCAGCCGCTCAATTATCCAGTCAGTCAATCAGTCAGTCAATCAACCAATCAAATGCCAGCAGGCAGATTACCAGTATTGGATGGAGGTGGATGAGGTTCTTCAGGTCAGTGTTGATGCCAAAAAGGAGTTTCAGAAGCTGCACATTCGTTGTGTTATTACATTTTAGTGATGCAGTGACTTACGAATGATTAGAAAAGCCTTTAATTTTTTTTTGTTACTGACTTGAAACACTGCTTTTACTTAATATTTTAATTATAAAACAAAAAATAATACACAGTTACAATATTTATTAGGCTGTTATGTAGTTTTATTTTATTTAGTAAAGTAGAAATGCTGATATAGTAATAAAATATACAAGTATTTCTTGGCATATTTTTAAAAATGTACCCCTGGTGCACAGCCAGGACCCCATATCTAATATTTTTTTTTGTTTATATTTCTGTATTTTTATGTTTTGAGCCTCACTTTGCCAGTTTCATGTCCAAATGCAAGCTTTTCACCTTAAAACAAACCAGGCTACACCAGAAGTCTTGATGTTTGTGCTGGACAGTCACCACAATGCGCCACTGAAAGGTCATTTTTGACACTTTTTTTTTTTTTGTTACCTTGGAGAGCTGCATGCTGAACGGGGGGATCTGGACCTTCCCCAGCCGCCTCAGAGTCTCCAGCGTGAGCGCCGCGGTGCTGCTGGTCAGGAACTGGATGAGCGTCAGGAAGTTGAAGTGATAATTAGTGATGAGGAACTTGAGCAGGATGTTCAGGGAGCCGGAGAACACGCCGTGCGCAACGGCCACGGAGATCCCCAACAGTCTGCTCTTAAACACATCCATGGCGCTGGGCTGCTCTAAACAAAGTCAGGGAGCGGACAGAAAGTAGTTTTGGTGACGGCGATCCCTCTCACTGCCTGGCGCGGAGAGGTTTCGGATGAGTGGGGAGGGTTTGGCTTTTACGCACAGCCGCGACGCACTGCTGCTGGACGGAGAGACGGGAGGAGAGGAAGGACGTGAGGCTGTGAGAAGCCCACGATGGCACCGTCAGTGAAGGAAAAGGAATCTGCATTCAGGAGCTTTGAGTAAAAAAAAAAAATAAATAAAAATGTAAAGAGATGAGGGGAGGCGGTCCTTGGTTCGGTTCTGCTCACTCTTCGGTGTTCTTCTTAGTTAAAACTGCAGCTCAGACTCACTTTCCTCTGCTGCATGGAGCAAAAACCTTCACAAACTCTGTCATCTCTGCTTCCAGTCTCCTCTCAGTCATTATCACCTGCAGGAGATCTTCATGAGTGACTTTTCTTTCTCTCTTTGCGCTTGTGGGAAGGAGAAACCTCTCGGTGCTGTCAGAGGGACGCAGAGGAGCAGCAGCAGAAGAAGAAGAAGAAGGAGAAGAAGAAGAAGAAGTGACTCCCCAGGAAGGAAAGCTGCGGTGGAGTACAGTAGGAGCGCAGCAGCAGATGTGCAGGAGGTGTACAGTAGAGGGGAGCTCGTCCTCTGAGAGCGCAGCCAGTGAAATATGACATTTTGCCGCAGCGCCTCTTGGCTGAGCACCCGAGAGGGAGAGAGAGGGGGAGGGAGGGAGGGAGGGAGGGAGGGAGGAGGTGTGTTTGTGTGTTGGGGGGGCGGTTCTTTATTTGCTATATCATTGAAGTCATTGAAGTGAGGCACGCTGGTCCTGCTGGCCTCTGGGTGGACATTCTTCCCTCTTTCCATTCATGGTTCTATGTTTGCACTACTTTATTCAAATATTTTCGTGTCTTTAATGTTTTTCAAAGTGTTTAATTCACCACTTTTATCTTTGACATCTGCAATTTGAGCATCACCGGCGTCCTCGTGATGGAAACCAGCTCTGATATGTCTGTTCAATAAATGTATTGTGTGCCTGTTTCATAAACCGTCAGTAGATACATATGAAGTTGGTATCAGACAGAAGAAGAAAGTCTGTTTTAGTAACTTTATTTAAGGAGTTGGACTCTTTAAGATTTATTCAGTCTTTCATTTGACCTTTCTTTACGTGGAGTGGTTCAGTGGGAGCAGTATAGCATCTTTAGCGTGCTGTGGTCCATGTGTGCAAAGTACAAAACATCCATTAGCTATGCAACGCTTTATCTCCTGTAGGGTCACAGGGGGGCTGGAGCCTGGACAGGTAACCAGTCTATCACAGGGCTACACTTAGAGACAGACAACCAAGCACACTCACATTCACACCTACGGACAATTTAGAATCACCAATTAACCTCAACATGTTTATGGACTGTGTGGGAGGAAGCAAGAGAACCCAGAGAGAACCCACGCTGCACGGGGAGAACATGCAAACTCCACACAGAAAGATCCTCACCGGGATGTGAACCAGAGATCTTCCAGCTGTGAGACGATGGTGCTGACCACCGCACCACTGTTGTTTATTGTGTAGCGTTGATGTGAAGATGGTGAAGACATTCTCCACTGATACCATCTTGTTGACGGCAGCTAAGCCAGAGCATATGGTTCATAACCACAGAAGGAGATCATTCTCTAAACAGAGAAGCATGTTTTTTTAAACACATGATCTCCGGCTGCACCTACACGTATCTAAACAGAGAATCTCCTGCAGACCGAACCATGTCAGACACATGAGGGAACAGCAGACACCACCTTACTGCCCAAGGACAAAACAGTGAAAGGAAAAAATGTAACACAGTGAATACAGTTAACAAGAAACTATCACAATAAGTCACAAAACGGTGTTTAATAACAAAAAATGTCAAAAGATATTTAGTGTGAAAGAACCAGCAAACAAGAACAGAACAGATAAATGCAGACAGCTCACTGATAGAATGCTAAATATACAATAAAATGATCATTAAAGTAAAAAACAGTGGACATGTAATGCAAAGAAATACTATAGCTTTGTGTTAAAGTATATATAAAATATATTTAAACGTTTTGTTTTTTCATGTCTGTGCTGAAATGAGGTTAAAAAGATTCTTTTCCTGCATAATCATTTGTTCCTACAGGAAATGAAGTGGACTTCCCTGTTTGTCAGAAATGCATGATCCCTTTATGGGAAAAGCAGAAGATGCCCAGTGTTTAGGCTGAAGGAACGTGACTTATAGTGAACTGTGGGCTTCTTATTAAATGTTACAAACATGAGGATGAGCTGCAGCACATACCTGATGCTCTCTGCTGAGTTTAGGGTCTCCACTGCCTCGTCTTGGATTCATGTTGTGATTCAAGCATCTTTTTAAGAGAATGTCGACCACATAAGAACCTAAAAGAGCGTTTTTCTTTACCATGAAAAAACACAGAGGACAGGTGGAGGTCCAGGTGTTGAAGATGGAGTCCAAGACAATCTGTGAATGTCTCCTCGTGGTCATTAGGTCCATGACTGATCCACAGAATGCTTTAAAGGTGTCCTGTACAGGACAGGGAGGGAGATGGGTGGAGAATCTGGCACATGACAATTATTTAAATATACTAACAGCTAAGAATGAAGAATCTTTCCCCAAACTCACACCCTACATCTTTAAACTGAGATTCAAGTTGAGCACAGGTGACAGTCTGCAGCCTCTGAGCTGCTCAGTTAAGAACCAAACACAAGATGTCAAGAAAAACAAAGTGTTCGTTTCCACGGCGCTGCAAAGAGACACACACAACACACTATCTCACAGTGACACAAAGCGAATACAAAGAGGTGCCAAACGACAAAAAGGTGTGAAATGGCAACAAAGAAACTTATACTACAAAGAGGCATAGGACAGCTACAAAGCTACACAAATCTACCACAAAGAGACAAAATCATAGAGATACAAAACTACAGAGAAATGCAACACGACTACAAAGAGACACGAAGCTACAAAAACACTCCAAACCAGTACAAAGAGGCACAAAACAACAACAAATAGGTGCACAACTAACTGTAAAGACATGAAAAATAACGATAAAGAGGCACAAATAACTACAAAGAGACACAAACTACAGAGATGCAAAACAACTGAAGATGAGCAACAAGCAAGAGGTACAAAACTACAAAGAGACACAAAACAACCACAATCTGCCTCTGAGCTTCATGGTTCTGTTGAATTTTCTGTTTTTCTATTAAAATTAAAAAAGAGCAGCTACCAGAGATAAACAATGTGCTCATTTCAGCACAGCTACAAAGAGACACCAAACCACTGCACTGCTTTGGGAAACTCAGCCCTTGAACACAACTTGGTAAAACCCAGAGATCCTGAAGGTTACAGCAAGTGAGCATATTGCTGCTAAGCTGCATGCAAAGTGTCCCTTTGTCACACCTTTTGCTAATGTTATCTTGTCATTCTAAGTGTATTTTGCAGGTGAGAACAGACGATACAGAAACCTTCTGTTGTAGAATGAGTTCAAAATATAATCCTAATGAAAGTCTGTATAAAACAAACTTGAACTTCTGAATTGTGTCGTGCCTTTTGCTTCCATCATTATCACAGCATCAGTCTGGTGGAGGTGAGAAACTGGCTGGATGACAGCTGCTGGTGATTTTGTTGGTAAGAACTGCAGGAACCTGGACGTCTGTATCTGTCTGTACCTCCTGCTCTCTCCTCACAGTTCGTTTCAGTTCAGCTTAAATCTGCTTTATTAGCATGACAGATAGAAGGATTTATATGTTGCCAAAGCCTATTGCAAGAAACACGTACAGGATGGATGCAGGATTAAATAATCAGCAGATTTTACAGATATTAGGCGCAAAATCACATTAGTAAGAAGAAGCAGCTCAGGGCAAGAAAAATCAGCTCACACATCGACACAGTGCAGGAGGAGCATACGCTAGAGAGTGTCAACGAGAGACTTGTTTTTAAAAACATCTGTCAATGTTTTATTGTTTATTCATTAATCTGTAAAATTTGGGAAATTAAAAAATGTGTCACAGTTTCTCAGAAATGAGGCGATCTGCAGATCCAACACCCCCAAAATCCTCAGTTTACCCCAATATGAAAGAAAGGCAAACAGGAAATCTGCACATTTGAGAAACCAGATAAGTTTAGTTCCTTTTTGCTGAAAGCTCTTAAACATCCATCCATCCATCATCTATACACCGCTTAATCCTCACTAGGGTCATGGGGGGCTGGAGCCAAACCCAGGGTGAAGGCAGGTTCACCTGGACAGGTCACCAGTCTATCACAGGGCCACACTTAGAGACAGACAACCAAGCACACTCACATTCACACCTACAGACAATTTAGAATCACCAATTAACCTCAACATGTGGGAGGAATCCGGACGATGCTAACCACCGCTCCACCCATGCAGCTCATGTGGATACAATGATAAACATCATTTCTATGGTCATTAAAACAGCATGTCTTGAATCATTTGACAAATTACTTAGTGGCTTAGTGACTGAAAACCATTTTCCTCCCACAGTTACATGTCTACTATACGTGCACACAGTGTCATGACACCACTGGCATCAGCAGAGCAACACCACTGGTCCAATGTTTTCAAGTTTGGCTGTTATATATTCTGGTAACATCACCTTAAAGTAGAGCAGCTTCAGTGTTGGGCTGTTACTGTCTTGGCAGTGCCTGACTCCGAATAACTCCCAGCTAATCCAATAATGAGCAGAGAGGTGGAGCGAGAGTGGAGCGATGTGGGTCATACTAACATTTCTGGGCCGGAGGCTGTCCTGTGATGGTATCCACTCAGAGCCACCAGGTGAGTTGTAGAAGAATCCACCCCCTGTACAGGTGTCACGAATGGGAAAATGAGCTCTATAGACGAGAACAGTTCTTGTACCAGACCTAACATTTGTATTTTTCTTCTGTAAAGTTGGACATTTTAACGTGGGGGTCTGTGGGGATTGACTCAGGTTTGAAGGGCGCCTCAAGTGGACATTCAAGGAACTGCACAGTTTAGAACTTTTACACTTGCTTTTTTTATTTATTCTTGCAGATTGACGCAAGGTGCCAACTTTGTTGTCATGGAAGTGTTTCCTAAACCTGAGTCTACATGTTAGCTTTCATCAGGTCTACAAGTGACTCATGAACGGTTCTTAATGGCACTGACACTGGAAACTTGTGCTTCCTGTCAGAGTGGCTGCAACGGATCTGGTCAGGACATACAATCACACTTTCCTTATACATGAGCTTCATCAACATTAGATCATCGTACAAGGATCCTCACATCACAGCTGGATGGATGTTTCACTGTTGTACCGTAGATATAAAAATAAATAAATCATTTGGGATTGTTGGTGATTTAAAGAGCGAAGTCTGCATCCTGAGCAGACTCTCTGCACCGTCCCCTTGTGCACTCGATAAACTGGATCAGGACTCCGATGCAGAATGTGTCCCAGTGTGATCAAGTCTGGATATTTAGATTTTCGTGAACAGTTCCTTCAGTCTGTCCATCAGATGTTGATGTTGTTGCAGAGATTCCCTCCCACCAGTCGTGACTTGACTCAAAGGTGTTGAGTTCAGGCCTCTGTGCAGGCTGCTCAAGTTCTTCGTGAAACAAATTTACTGCCTAAATGACTGCTGTCAGCTGGAGCATGAAGATTTCTCTTCAGTAGAAAACTCGTGCAGCTTTTCTCTCTGTAGATATAAACGTCTGGATGTTTGCCATCACGGTGGAGAGCGACACGCCTTTTATTTTTATTTCTGTGAGCCTCCTTCTTATCAAAAACAGAAACATCACCATCAGTCATAGCAGGCGTGGAAATGACTTGGACAATATTTTAATTGAAATAATTCATCAGAAAATCAGTTTCCAGGCCACGAGGGAGGGAGATCCGCCCTTATCGAGCGCAGACCATTAGCTTCCAATTAACACGCAGAGACAGAGGAAAACGCTTTCAAACGTGGGGAGATTAAGACCAGACCGAGGATTTAGACCAACACTCTGCTCGCTCTGCAAGGAGGGAGGGAAAGGAGAAGAAGAAGAAAACCCTAAATGTATGCATCCATTGTTCCACTAACTATAGGTAATATAGATTAGGCTGAGTAATTTGACTGAGGACACAGAATTGGAACAGGCCTGAATCTATTGTCAATATGGATTTCCAAATTAATATGTTGCACACAATGAATGAATGAATGAATGAGGAAACATGTAGCATCGAATCAGTAAGTGCAATGTGTGCAAAAGTGCAAACCGCTGGCATGTGACGCCTTCCTGGATGTTCGTATGTTCTTCAGCTGGTCTGTATCCTGTAAACGTCTGTGCTCGCTTTGGCGCTTCTTGTTGTCAATATTCACAGAAAAAGAACTGCATCACTTCAAGAAAATTTTAGGTCATTAAAGAATGATTTACATGGAGGAGCAGTCAAAGGGGAAAACAGGCATTATACAGGAGCTGTGATGTTCTAGATTTTGCAGTTAGGAGACCCAGAAAATGATTATTATTGTGTAGAACAGACTGAGGAGAACTGGAATGCTTTAAATCCTGCCTGAGAATCTGCAGGTTTTTCAGATTTCTTCACACTAAAGAATAGTAATCCAATAAGTGATTCCTGCATAATACTCACATCATTTATTTATACATATATTTATAGTTTTTTTCCTAAAATTTCAATAGATACAGACCAAAAAAAAACCAGTATTATAATGTAGTCCACAGTGGAACAGCTGCTGTTCACACATCAGACTTTTCTGTGGCATTTTCCCCAAATACTAAGAAAACATATCGACATCAAAGCTCATGTAATCAATACCTAAATCCAGTGGTTGTCTTGTCCAGCAGCAATAACTGATAACCATCTTTAAATATCTGGACAGACATCCAAAGGTGCTCAGTTTACTGTCATACACAATCAATAACAACTTGTCATCTTAGCAGCTAGAAACATCACAAACTGGGCATTCTTACTTGAAAATGTCTAAACTGATAATTTAGTCAGTAAAATAGTTATTGATTGATTATTCATTAGATCATCTTTAATAAAGCTAATATAGATTTTTTTTTTTTTTTTAAATAATCATTGTTTAAGCTACATAATTGTACTTTGTACCAGCGACAACATTCAATTATACAGCAATTCATCAATATGTAGAATTTTAAACACTATAAAATAGTTCTAACACGGGCTGTTTGGTGCAACAGAAGAGTAAAGGTGGATTTATGGTCTGTCTAACTGCATTTCCACTGTTATCTGTAGCTCTCTGACAGTGTTGCTGCAACTGGATGTGATTGTTGTTGTTTTCTTTTCATTTGGTACCATTTTTGGCACTTTCCATGGAGACGTTAATAATGTGCACAATCATCCCTGTTTTTACAACATTCATATTATTTTATGGAGTTCTTTTGTCTATGTGTGGGATAAACAGACTGAACCAGTGCAGTTCTAATGAGTTAACAGGGTTTTACTTGTGATCTCTGTGCTGATGCAGTTGAACCGACTTTTAAACCCCTTTTCCAGAATCACACATCATTGTGTTTGTAAGTTTACCTTCTTGCTAACTTTCAACAAAACTTTTGCCTCAAACTGCTGCATTAAAGGTCCAGGATGAAATTTTACTCTCAAGTTTCATAAACATTTCGAAAGCACCAGAACTATTGGATATTTTTGAGAAGTGTTGATGTAAATGTAGTTGTATGGACAGCATCGTAGGTTGTTCTGAAGCTGAAATGAAAACAACAGTGTCACTGTTATAGCAAAGGTCACTGTTACAGTCAACAGTGACATTTGCTGCTTTATTGAAGGCACTGCACATACAGGTCATGTTCATCATCATCAACAGGCACATTTACACTGATCATGTACTAAAGTTGAAATTAGTCACGGCTGACATTTGTTCTGATGATTACCTGAATATCACAGAGATAAAGCAGAAATGCATAATTACATGGACATCATGGACATCCTGATTCAGAGCATCACAGTTTGAGTTAAATGCAATAATGTCATGATTGAGACTGTTCTCAAACATCCCAATAAACTCCAGCTCTTACAGGAAATTATCTCAGAATTAAAAAACAAATGTTACTAGACGATGGAAGAACATATTTTCTGCCTCACACTGGTGTGAGGTTTTAACTTTGATAACAAACACACACACTGGTTTTATCTCCTCACTGCAAACACGTGTTTTGGTTCTCAGGGTTTACGGTGAAACTTTTTGAAGCGTTCCAGTATGAAAGTTAAATCAAAGTCTCAGAGCTGCTGATAATCATGTGTGTGCGTACTGTACGTGTGTGTGTCTGTATCTGGGGATAACACAGGCAAAACTGTTGTTGTTGTTGCTTTGCTCTTTTTTGACATTTGCGGTGAGCAGGCAGCTGGGAAACGAGAGGAACGAGGGACTGTGATGCAACAAAGGTCCTCAGCTGAGATCACACAGAGGACGGTTGGGCAGCATGTAGGGACGTCACGAGATACCACGAATATGATGTTTGGTACCAAAAACATTAAAATTCCACAGTTCTAAAAGTAAATTGAAAACAAAAATAAACTAAAACGTATTCCCAGTGATATATTTTAGCATAAATTACTTAATTTCTTTTTTAAAAGCTGTATAATGTGTTAACACCGGCGTACACAATGTTACATTATTATCGACTAAATGCTAAGCTAGCTAGATACGTTATAAGCAGCGTCAGCTCACGTCATAACATTATTAAGATAATGTTAGCTGCTACGGTAGCGTAAACAAGATAACAGTAGCCGCTAAATTTCCCTAAACAAGACGTTAGTCACTGCACTGGCCTAAACAAGATAACATTAGCAGCTGCATTTGCGCAAACTAGATATTGTTAGCCGCTATGTTAAACAAGGTAATGTTAGGCGCTATGTTAGCCCTAACAAGCTAGTACTAGCTGTGATATTAGCTTAAAAAAAGATAACATTAGCCACTAAATTACCCTAAACAAGACGTTAGCCACTACAACGGCCTAAACAAGATAACATTAGCAGCTGCATTAGCGCAAACTAGATATTGTTAACCGCTGTGTTAAACAAGGTAATGTTAGGCGCTATGCTAGCCCTAACAAGATAGTATTAGCTGCGATATTAGCTTAAAAAAGATAACATTAGCTGCTACGTTGGTCTAAATGAGATTATGTTAGGCACTATGTTAGCTTAAGCAAGATATCGGCAGGACGGCGTTTGCCAAACAATATTAATAATGTAGCATTGGTGGAGGTTGTGTGAGGAAAAATGCTGCAAAAGACACACAACTTAGCACCATCATTCCACATGCTGCTGTTGTAGTAAAAAAAAAAAACCCTCACTAACTGTGTTACCATGGAAACACATGAAACTATGTCATGTTTTCATAAATCAATTTGGTGCCAAAATGTTGGTTCTCGTAACATCCTTAACATGCGCCCTAACCGTCCAGCTATCAAGCTTTAATGTTTGGGATGAAATAGATGGAGTTCATGATCAAACTTAAGAATAAATGCCGGGGTTTGGTAGGTACCAGCTATGGTACATTCATTAAACACAACATCCTCAGACCGGTGTAAGTGTGTGTGCTTTAAGGTGCTGTACTGTGAGCTGCAGCAGACAGGCAGGCAGGTGTGTAGATCTTCACCGTCTCATCCCACGAACAGTCGACCACCTGCAGACACACAACCAAACACATGCTGTGAGAGTGTGCAGGGTTCAGCATCTGGATCAAGAGTGCCTACATCCATGCTGAGATCAGAACCTGCATCTGATACAGAACTTTTAACAAATGACCCCCTTTCAAAACACTGTATTTGAACCAACAAAACAGAAAAAGATATCTGGAGTAGTTCGTTTGACGAAACATCCTGCCTCAAAAAAATCTGGTCCATGAAAGGATTGTTCAGTTGTTAATTATTTTTACCATCAAACCTTAACAACAGGGGAAACTGTGTGTTACTGGTCTAAATGACATTACAGGTAAAACTGGATACTGGTGCCTCGGGTGGTGCTGAAGTACATCAGTGGTTCAGTACAGAGATAACCAGTCAGTCATCGTCACCTATCCTACTGCGGCGTTGTAGCAACTCAATTACCCCAACTGCATTATCACCGGCATGAACCTTGAGTTGCAGTCAAAGCATCTAAAAAACGACACACCATCATTCTCCCATGTCTTTCCTAAACAGCTTTCCTTAACCTTCACGGTCATGAGATCAAGTAAAGATCTGAGGAAGAATTCATGAGGACGTATAAAAAAACAAGAGCAGGGTAAAGAGAATCACTTCCACTTGGTGACATGCGATGGATAGTGTCAACTGGAGGACGCCGTTATGTCTTTTCCATTTGTGAAGGATGAACTGGTTCATCTGTGCTACAGGAGATATGAAAGGAGGCGCTTCCTTAGTATCTACAAAATTCAACCAGCTCCTATCACGGCTGTCACTTAGATACATTTGGGTCATTTCACTCGATTGGAAACCACCATCAAAAAAGGACTATTCCACCACAAACCTGGGTCTAAATAAAAATGCAAAGCAAAAGCAGCCTGTGGGTCTGAGAGTGAAGCCGTTGCTCAAGTATCTTAAACCTGCATTCTTTTTATCAGCCAGTGGGGGGCGACTCCTCTGGTTGCAAAAACAGGTCTGACTGTACAGGATGCTGCTACATTACAGCGTCTTAAGGTTCTCCGGTCAGATCCACCACTCAGTTCTTAAGTTGCAAAAGACCAACATGGTAATGAAAATACCACAAACTTGAGGCTTTAAAGCGGTGACGCCTGTATTTTACATACATTCCAAGCTACTTTCTGAAGGTTGCCATGGTGATGGTGGCGCGCATAGACACAGCGGCCCCTTCAGGAGACAACGAAAGTGAACGTTTTGAGTGTCTTGTCTATTCCACAAAACGGGAGACTTTGCTGGGCGTCAGGACAGTGAACGGCAGTCGGTTGTGATGTGGACATACTACACCAACACGGAGTCCAATAGGAGACTATGCCGACAGTTACACGAGAGAGAAGGAAGCGCAAACGGTCCGAACGTAAACAAAGGAGGAGGAAGAGAAGAGAGCTGGGGTGCTAGGCTAAAGGCTAACCCCTCCAGACCAGCAGGACCGTCCTCCTGCTCTCCAATGTCCGCTCCCTCCACAACAAGCTGGATGAGCTACGTTTGTTGGGATAAACCCTCAGAGAGTGGAGGGACTGCTGTGTGTTTGCTTTAACAGAAACATGGCTCCATGACAACATCCCAGACAGACATACAGCTGGAGGGGATGCAGACAGACAGACAGACAGACAGACAGACAGACAGCTCTGGGCAGCATCTGCAGCTTCACCATCATCACACCATCATGTGTGTCTTTGTGTCCCTGAAGACCAACCAGGACCTGAAGAGGTTCACCATATTCAACGAATGGTGGCGTGCATGGACGCAGCGCCCCCTTCAGGAGACAGCTAGAGTGAATGTTTGGTGTCTTATCCGCAGGACTTGCTGGTTGAATAATCCTGAAGAAACGCTCTCTCGTCTTGCCTGTACTACTGTGTATGTACAGCAACATGACAATAAACCTGATTTGATTTGATTTGATTTTGATTTTGATTGGATTTGATCTGAATGTTGTTGGTTGGACCAGTACACAAGTTCTTCTCAGCATTCCACACATTTTTAAGAACCAGCACCTGCAAACCAGTTCATTTTCAATCAAATCCCATCTTGAATGACGAGATAAATGACCAGGAAACACAGGGAACATTCTGACCCTAAAGTCCCCGTCGGCCACCTTCACCCCAAAGACACAGACAGAAATCCAACCTGGACCAAAACTTAAATGACTTTTGAACTCTCTATTTCAGCGCTTGTAGACTTCAATTAGAGGTAAAGACCTCAGAATCCACTGAAATTGTGCTTTTCAATGGAATGGGCTGAATGTTTTGTGCCGCAGGAGAACAAAACGTCTCTGTGTGAGGTGGGAGGTGGATGAAAACACATGAGGAGGAGATTCCAGCTGAAATAACCTGAATTCCTGCGTCGTCTTGCTGCTGCAGGTGAAGCGTGGACACTCACAAAGAACAAGACGCTCAGTTCTCCGTCTCCACTCACAAACACTTAGATCAAAGTGTTCTCCTTGAATTAGCGTCCATCATCAGGTCTGGAACAAAGGCATCCGCAGGTCTTCACTCCACTGAGTAAAATCTGTCTTTCTGCATCTGTTTCCTCCTTTTTTCTTTTCTTACTTCAATCTTTTCTTTTCCAGCAGCGGCCACAAAAACAGAGTAAAGACAGACATCCCTCATCCAGTGTAATTCATCCTCTGGCTTTCATCATTCTCCACTGATTCACAGGCAAAGACACGCAGGTTGACTGAAGCCTTTAATCATGTTTTCACTGATGGAAAGTGTTTTAGGAAGACTATCAATAAAAAGATGTTTTTTATGTTTCGTTGCCAGCAGGGAACATTCAGTCCACATGTTCCCTCTCTGGTGTGTTTACCTCCAGTTGCCGAGTGTAAGTGTTCCCCACGGGCCTATCAGTGTGCACACACAGGAAGACAAGGGTTTGTTCGGAAATCACAAAAGTTTGGGTTCGGGCTTATCGCTCAGACACACAAATAAGCCACAATGAGATAACAAAAGAGGCTGCAGGCGTAAAATCTCACTAAGCAGAAAAAAAAAAGTTTATTTTGTCTGACTTTCATTCTGGTTACTTACTAAGTTATAAAAAAACAAAAAATCTTCCAGCAGTATTCAGGTAGCATCCATGATTTAGGGTTTTTTCTCTCTTAGCTGCTCTTTGCATGAAATCACAAACTTTTTTTTTTTTTTTTAAAGTGTCCTCATTTTACTTTCAGCGCCTGAGGCTCATCTATGCCATGTCCTTGTTTGCTTGGTGCATTTACTGGTTTCAGATTCTTCTGCTGTTCTCCTCTGACGTGATTTCTTTCCAAAATTTCATCCTCTCTGTTTTTAAATCCGTAAGTCTGAGGCTCTATTCACACCTGACATGAAGCCTTTCGACCTGCATGTATCTGCTGTTAAAACACAACCAGCCATCAGGTTTCAGAGGTTGCAGATTGTGGGTCGTACAGTGAAGAGGAAGCTTTGGTGCCTTATCTTTGTTCCGATATATTTGGAAGAGTTGCAGCTGAGGATCTTTAGAGCAGGTTTAACAACGTCATTGTCACCGACGAGCCATTATTTACAGTTTTGATAAGACGGAAACTAAAATGTCAGTTTTTGCTGGAGGTGTTCAGATCTCACTGACCTGCTGATGGAGACACAGACAATGATTGTGTTTGTAGATTCTCAGAATCGTCTCTGATCCATTGAGCCCACGGTTGTTCCGTTTGGGTTTAGGGCTGTGAAGCTGTTGCTGAGTGATTGTGGGGATGTTTGTCACATGAAAACTTCAAGAAACAGAGCTAAAGGGGTTCACATGTGATCTGGATCTGGATGATGGCATCTGATTTACGGGTGTTTGGGGCTACGCCTGGTACGAGCAAGATAAGATAAGCGAACTAAGCTAAGCTAAGCTAAGCTATGCTAAGGTTAACTAAGATGAGATAAGATACGCTGGGCTAAGATAGGGCAAGAGAACCTAAACTAAGATAAGATAAGATGAGAACAGATCAAATTCACGAATCCCTCACAAGGAGAATTTACACAATGAGCAGCAATAAAAATGAAGCAGTAAAAAAAAAACAAGACAAGAATCACAAAAGTAGAATAAAGATAAAACCAGAGATGATCGATATATCAGATATATCATAATAGATAGTTGTACTCAAATTGTAAGACACACAGTGTGTAGTATTGTACTTATGAAGTTATGATGTAAAAGTGCTCGATCGTGAATAAATCAGGTTGTTACACTAGTTAGTAAATGTTCTTTGTGCTTCTGATTCCAGTATGGAGATTGCTTCGGCAGGGCTTGGACGTCTGTGTCTAATGAGATAGACACTCATTTCAGAATCACTTGGGACTATTGCTGCTTTTGAGGCAAACCTAAAAGTTCGGCGACTTTCCAAAGCACTGGGAAGGAACGTGGTTACTTTGAGATCAGCTCACGAGCCTCCACATGCGGCCGGCTGATCCCATCACGTACTGATCTACAGCTTATTGTGTTGTGATCTCCGATTCAGATCACGTCAGTGCCAGATATACTTGGGCTCCGACTGATGTCATTCTGGCACCATGCAGGTGATTTTAAGAAGGGTTTTACTCGATGCATCAAACTACAAACCAACAATACTGTAATAGGATTGGAAAAGTTTGGTAAAATTACCAACAAATCAAAGTGAAACCATCAATTAAAAGCTCCCAGACTGAACTTTGTTGAAAGATTGAACTTGCTTATCAGGTAAAACTCACCAGTAAATGCTCCTGACAGTGTGAAGCTCTTCTCTTTCTAACCAGACTCCTCAGGAGACGCAGTGGAGGAGAGAATACAGCAGTGTATCAGCTTCCCCCTCTTGACTGTATAATCAGTGGGGACATGGCTATCAGCTGAATGACATGCCTCTGTGGGGACGTGGCTATCATCTGAATGACACACTGCCTCTCTGTCATCTCTCCTGGCTGCAGAACACAGACCGGCTGATGAGCTCGGCTTTCAAAGGACAACCCTTTCACAAATCTTCGTTATTCATGTCGTCGCGGTCCTTAGAGATGACTGTGTGTTTGATAAAACAGTAAAGAAGACGATGGGGGGGAAGCTGCAACCTGCTGGGTGAGGAGGTGAAGGCAAGAACACGCCGACTGATGGAAGAAAACCTGCTCTGGACCGTCACCGTGCTGCAGGTTCTGCTTCTCGTGGGTTATGTTTTGGGTGTAAAGATCCTAAAAGCTGGTAGTCTGCTGAGCAAATCAAAAATACGAATCAGAGGAAATGTATTCAGACGTCAGGGTCTGTGCTATAATTAATTATAATCGGTGACAGGAAGGTGAGCTTAAGTGGATCACAGGTTATTTTTACCTGCACTGGTGCTGCAAAGCTGTTTTGTAAGTCTGAATAATAAAGGCCTTCATCCCCACAACACTACACGTCTATGTGCAATGGTTGTTATCAATAAAAAATATGAAGAGTCATGTGTTTGCTCTCGGTGCTGTGCCCTGGTTCCTTTGGTGACTTGGTGAATCCAAATCCAACCCGTGACTGGTAGTAATAAATTAAACTTGGCTCAGAGGGCTTTAGAATCTGAACATCTGCTATGTGTTTCCCCCTTCTTGTGTTTTCCTCTTTCCTTTTCTCAGGCGTCCTCATCGGGTGGTTCTGACTCGTGTTTAAAACCGACTGGAGGAGCAGAAGCGGTCTCCCAGAAAAAGCCGACCTTCTTGCTTTCTGCTAAAGAAGCAACGTCTGGTGGTCCAGTATCTGTGTGAGCGTAGTTTATACCACCTTCATAAGTTTGGAGGTCAGTTTCACTTAGCTGAACTGCCTAAAGTTAAAATGAAATGTCTCCATCCTCCCGATGAAGCTCTTTTAAATTGGAGAAAGTGTTCTACGTCTGTTGCCATTGAATACTAACGAGGGTGACACTGACGCCAAAGGACGTCTTTCGCATATCGTTAAGACACCAGCGGCTTCAACAAGGCGTCAGTTTTCCAGGGAATGACATTGCGTCTCTACTTTGGAACAATGGTGCGTTCAGCTAGATGCTAATGGCAGCATGCTAACACACTCACAGTGACAAAGCCAACATGGGGATGTTTAGTAGGTGTAATATGTAACATGTTTACTGTTCTACACTGGATGGATGACTTAGAGTTACAATGGTGAAGCTGCAGACCTGTAGATCAGTGTTAGATCACTCAGGCTGTGGTTTATACTTCAGTCCTGACTGTTTCAGCACAGTGACACATCACCACCTGGGAGGCAATCTCACTCCGTCACGTTCACTATCAAACCGTGTTTACATCGTCATCTACAGACGAAGAGTTTAACTCTACTCTGTCTTTGTGTTGCTAAAGATTTGAAGGTGTCCGTGTTGAAGGAGGAGATTGTGAGTAAGACCAGTGAAGGTCTTGAGGCAGGAAACACATGTAAGGTAAACACAAACCATAACCAATCAGAGCACTCACAGATTCCATGTGATGTCTGGGTCGACGCGAGGGACTCAGCCAACAGTCAGCCACCTATAAATTAATAACTGATAAACTGATGAAGTACAGTGGATATTATTCCATATGCTGATACAGTAATGTTTAACAAGAATCTGTAACATTTGCCATAAAAGCGATTTAGCTACGTTAGCCGCTCAGTTATACAAAACACTAGCGTCTCTGTCATGGTGGCCCACTACAAGCTAAACCCCCACAATGCTCTGTGCATGCCAACAGTCACTACAGAGCTAAACAGGACGAGGCTCTACAGGTGGCAGAACCACGTTCTACAGCAAATATTCAGTACCTTTGCTGGCATGCATGTCCCACATCTTCTGCCTTATCTGATAGTATATTTTTAATTGGCTAAACTATTGATGGCAATTAATCCATTAACAGTTCACCATTAACATCCGTAGTCGATACTGAAGCCCTGATGAGCAGCATTTTAGACCGCAGCTATAAAATACACGATAGAAAATCCTCCAAGCCTGTGCATGCAGCTTATGTAGGACACAGTGGAGCCCTTAACCTCGGTTTCACCCTTTTTTGTCTTCTAAAATAGACTAAAGGCTTGGAAGCGCTTTGTTCATTGGATTCTTGTAGTAAAACAACTGAAGAGAGTTAAATGTTAATGCAGAAGCAAAAATGGGCTTTTAGTTGAGCGTGTTAACATGCAAACATGATTTTAAACGCAAAGTACAGCTCAGGGTGTTGAGATTGATTAGACTTATTAGATTTGGAAGTATTTCAAAATGACTTTTGGACTTGATGACAGCATTAAAGTGTTCAATCTGATCAGTATCGCTCAATCTTGAGGGGCCCAAGAAAGTCTGAAGCTAATGTCAGAACAATCCATCCAGTAGCTGCTGAGATAGTTCACTCTAAACCAAACTATCACCACCAAAAAAAAGGAAATGTAATGTAATGTGTCAGACATGCATGCATGATCGGATTATTCATGAAATGTACACAACATGCGACATGAGTTCATCTTCTCTCGTGTCACTTTAACCAAAACAAACTCCATACCCACAACAGAACGATGAGCATGGAGAGCACTGCAGAACTAACCAATCTATCTGCATGTTGTAAGCGACCACCACTGGTAAAATAGGTTTCTGCTCTGTTCTCTGTCTGTGAGCAGCTTTTGCAAATTGCTTTCGTGAAACAGGTCGCGGAGTCACACGGTGGTAAGCAGCAGAAGTCTGAAATGTCAGCGCACGAGCGTCACGTCGGAGGAAACTGCAGCCCTCCTCCTGTGAGCCACAGCAGCACATCTGAGCCTGGAAGGGGCTTTAAAAGCTCAAGCTCTCGAACACAAACTCTGCATTCGCTCACTGGACCGCGGTCACAGGTGCTCAGTATTGACCAAACGCGAGCTGAGAGGTGTAACCCTGCTTCCACCTGACCGTCGGGCTTCCCTCCTGCGCCATCAGATCTTTGAATCAGTGAGCTAACAAGCCGAACATCCATTCAGGGCATGAGTAAGCAAAGTGGTCGTGCAGTGACTCAGCCATTGAGAAGAGGAATGCCCTTCTTTAATTAACTTTAACAGCCGCTCGTAACCGAACGGCTGCCAAGACTGCAGCAAAGCACAAGAAGGGAGAGTGAGAGGGAGAGAGAAAGACGAGATGTGTCATGAAGAGAGGCAGAGAGAAGAAAAAAGCCTTCAGACTGAAGGGAATATAAAGGTAAGAGAAGTTCAAAGTCTGAGGAGTGTTTAAGGTCTTCTTAAAAGTCTTTTTATTTTGAATAATGAGAAAAAAAAGATGAATGAAGAAACAGTAATTAAAACACTAATAAGCTGGTGGCAGACATGTTCTCTCAGGGAAAGTCACACAGCGTTTACAATACACGTTGTTATCGCTGCTGAATTGTCACGGTAACGGGGTTTGAGTGATGCTTTTGTTTTGAAAATCCTGACTCACACTAGCACCACATAGGCCAAGTGTGCTGCCAGTTATTGTTTTAATTAATTGCTTGGTCCATAAAATGTCATAAAGCGGTAAATGCTTTCCCAGAGCTCGAGGTGGCATCTTCTAAAGTCAGTTCAGTCCAGAGCCCACAGATCCTCAGTTTAAAATCAAACAAAACACATCAAGTTATTATGTTTAACGGGGGGAAAAACAATTTCTGAGTGGAAAAAAATCATCAAAACCTTAACTGAAAATCAAACAAATTAACTGATATTTGTTTTCAGCTCTTGTAATGCTGTGAAATTACACAAACACGACATAAAGAATCAATTTTAACTTTAAGAATTCATGCAAACACACACAAAGATTGTGTTTGCTGCTGCAGAGACACTAATTAAAACAATTTACACTAAACGCAATTCTGAAATACAAAAATTTAATAGTTGAATTTGCCTTTTTTTTTAAAAAAAAAAAACAGAAACAAAAATCATTTGAAGATATTTAAAGATGCCACCTTGGACATCTTTCACCATTTTTCAACATTTAATGGACCATTCATGCAAATACTCTACAGATAAATGTTAGCTTGCAGCCCGACAGGTTTTATTTTCTTTAAGCAGAATAACACTTAATTATTTGTTTTAAATCAATAATAAAGTGCACAGAAATGTCAAACACTTGGTGATAAAGTTGTTGCATCCAGAGTGTTTACATCTGTCAGTTTGCAGAATTTTATTTTACAATTTTTTGTCTTCAGTTCATCATTTTAACTGCAGGGTGACAAACAACGTGGGGAGTCCAGACTACGACACCTACACACCGAACAATATCATCATTCCAGTTAAGTCTTTGACCATAGATGAGGTTCAGAACATAAGCTGACTGGTAAATCAAGAGCTCTGCTTCTCGTCCAGCATGACCAGAGCCTTGATAATCAGAAGAAATGGACGACAAAATGACAACATAATATAAACTGTCTGAAATGTGAATCTTGTTGATAGTTAAGCTACTTTTCATCACAGGTTGCAGGTTGTTAGAATCACACCTGTAAAACTCCTCTACATTTATAGACTCTAAAAGTCTATTAAAAGAAAATGTGCTCCCCTTTTTTTCCAGTTGCTCTGAAGTGTTGGGATCTGAGTGTGGCTGCTGTGAACGTTAACGGTGGTGCTGCTACGCTGCCACGAAGCTGTCTGAGCCTGTTTTACTGAAGACAAACATAATTAAGGTTCAAGATAAATGCTGCATTTCAGCAAAGTGAAATTTTGGCTCATGTGAGTACGTTGTGCCCCAAACCCGATGAGAACACTGAGGAGCCAAAACATTACTAACATGCCTTCCTAACGTGCTGTTAACCCTGCATGTGTCGCAAAGACAGCCCCGACCTCCTGAGATCTGGATTCTTAAGACCTATGAAGGTACCACAAAGATGCTGGCAGCAGAGCCTCCAGGTCCTGTTAGGCTGAAAGTTGAAGCAGGTGAGGATCAGACTTGTTCCAGCACATCCCTGCCAGTGGGTCGTGATTCGTCCATTCTCAGATCAGTAACAAAAACACTCACTTTACTCACCAGGAGCACCACACATGCTTCAACCCAGTCACCTGCTCATAGCACGTAGCTCAAGTCTTTACACCTGCCCACGTCTCCTACATCCAATTCACCAACTACAAGAAGCAAAGGCTTAACCGAGGCTTCTCTGACCCTCCACACCTGCCAGACCTCAACAAGCGAGATAAGCAAACATTTTTTTTGCTTCCACATTTTGTTTTGTTGCACTGTTGTCCAAAAACTACCAAAACCACATTGTCGTGCTGTCCCAGATACACACTACAGCCCTGGATTAATCTGCTACCGAGAATAATCCACAACAATAATGCACCATTTCCTCCTGCTGGTTTCTATAAAAACTGCCTTTTATTTAAATAAACAAATAATGTAAAACTGAAAGTATGAGTTACATCGTCAAGCAGACAAAAGCTAAACCTCACAGAGAGTAGAGGTCAGAAGGTACCAGGAGATGGACCAACACCTTGCTGGTTTTGCCTTTTAATAACAATAACACCTTGAAGGGACATGAAAATGAATCATACTTTGTTGAACATGTGCAGCTGTAAGTGTGGCAATTACAAGAAGGACTTTTTTTTATAAAATGACCAACCTACGGACCTGTGAATGGTTGTCACCCGGCATTCCCGTATGATCTATCGCCTCATCCTATCGCTTTCTAACACGCACACACACACACTTAACACCCACCCACAAAGCACAAAGGTCTCCGGCGCCTAGTTTGTGTGTAAGTGTGTGTGTGGTTTAGCTTGCGATGCTGTAAAGAGGGTGATCCATCAGACACGCCCGGATAAGACCACACCAGCGAGGGAGGGAACAGGACAGAGAGAGAGTGAAAGAAAACAGCAAGTAATTAGACTAAAAAGTGATTAAAAAGAGAAGTAATAGGGGCAAGTTACCACTTTTATCTGAGGAAGAAATTAAAACCCAGCAGCAGAAACGGGCTCAACAAGAACGGACGAGACGAAATACAGCAACTGAGAGAAAAAAGATGGGAGAGTAGAAAAAGAAAAAAAATAATAAAGTCATGCAAAAATAAGAGAAGCTGGGTATCTCTCATTGGACAGATAACGGAGCGTTGTCGGTTTTTCAGTAGATTAGCCCAGTGTCAAGATTACTAGACTGGGCGGCCATATTTATGGAAATGATATGAGAGTTCATATTGAGTTCTTAGAACAAAAATCTAACGCAACACAACATTTAAATCTCTGTCTGTATGTTGTTGCATAACTGGACTCTCAAATCACAAAACATCTTCTACTTATGTTACCATATTTGGTGCTGCCACTCGCATCCCTGCACCTGAAATTCCCAACAGCCATTCAATGGTGGCCATGTTGGAGACACCCAGCTTTGAACTCTCCGAGTGGGTTGTAGACGTTCAAGGAAAAGAGGAGTTGTACAAAGTAGTGTATGTATTTACTAAATTATTATTATTTTAATGTTTGTTCTCAGTCTGACTGAACGGCTGCCTGGAATTGTGGTACTAACTCCATTAGAGATCTCCACCCATTTCTGATTTTCTGGAAACTCTGCAGCTAAATATAATGATCAGTGGCGCCTCTGGCATTAAAAGTTGAGAGGGACACAACACACTCTGCAGCTATAAGCAGCACCTGATTGTTCTGTGATACAAACAGTACAACCTGAGATTGAGCCGTATGAAATGAGCCACATAAAATGACAAAACCTACACACTAAATGCAATTTCATATTAACATAATTCAAGAATACAACCTATTTTTATGCATAGCATTAAAAATAAAAGGTCACTAAAAAATGTCACCCACCAGTGTTCTTGTGGCAAAGTGCTAAATTTAGCCGTTATCATAGAATCTACTTCAATCATTTATTTCTTTTTGTTTTGGTCACACATAATGAAAACCAACCTAGCTCGCTGCGTACTACCATCTGCCAAAACTGCACACGTCTATTACGTCTTGACGTATGTCATTCCAATGTTTTAATCGGATGACTTTGGTGCAATAACTGTGGCCAGCGGCTGTCTATGGAGAGCAGTTTTGGATATGCGCACCATGATTTCATCAGTTGATCACTTAAACTAACACTGATGCCCCACACAAAAGCCAACAGCCTTTATGGTCAAGATGAATGAAACGACACGCGTGACTGTAACCCCCCACAGAGGAATGGACATTTTGGTCTATCGTCCACAGAGAACAAAGAGCTGACTCAGCCAATCACAGTGATGAGGAAGGACCGGTAGATCACAGCTGTCAGGGTCACACATGAGCCGGAGTGTCGCTGCACTCGGACTCGTCATTCAAAAACCACATGTGGTTGGTTTGCTTAAGAAGCCTGACAAATAAAAAAGGAGTACAAAAACTATTAATGTTCATCCATCCATCCATTATCTATACATAATCCTCACTAGGGTCTCGGGGGGCTGAAGTCTATCCCAGCTGACTCTGGGTGAAGGCAGGGGAGAACATGCAAACTCCACACAGAAAGATCCCGGGTGTCCTCACTGGCACACGAACCAGCGACCTTCTTGCGTCGAGGCGATGATACTAACCACCGCGCCACCTTGCAGCCCTGATTAATGTTCAAACACGTCAATTTGATTTTGTGTAAATTTTGTATTTTTTTAAAAAGTGGTATAACAACGCAGGACAGCAGATCAACCAAATCACATACTTGAGTCTTTTCCAAAGAACAGCGCACGATATTGTTGCGATATTATATAAGAGCTATCTGGCGACGCATCACGGTAATTCAGTTATACTTTTAAATCCTAAAAATGGATTTTTGTTTCTACTTTCTGATGTGATTTAAAAGGAGAGACTCCCCGAGGAGAGCGACTCGAGACAGGAACACTGAAAACAAGGGGGGAGGTCTTATCTGTGACGTCACTGTGTGTGTCCTCCACACCGTCACAGCCGTGTGTGTGTGTGTGTGTGTGTGTGTGGTATTTTACAGCCTGCTTTCCTATAATGACGTGTCTGATAACAACACAGCTAACAATACAGCTCATTACTGTTGTTGCCTCTTCCCACACACACACACACACACACACTCAAACACTGACAATACAGCTTATTACTGCATCGCTTATACACACACACACACACACACACAGAGCTCACTGCCTGTCAGACTGAACTCGTACTCTGCGTTCAGGACTGCTCGCCCTCTGTGATTGGTTGCCGTGGGAAACTCGACTGTTTTACCGTGACGTTTTTTTTGAGGCCCGGCTCATGAGGCGTTATCACGTACGCGCTTCCACCTCGTCACTGTTTGTGTTCTGCTCAGTCTGATTTTCCAGCCAGTTATTTCTGGCCCCAAGTGAAAACTGTGGTGGTGGTGCGTGTCGAGAAAACGAAGTCGTGTTGTGGAGGCAGAGAGGTGAACGTGAAGACAGTTTTGTTCAACCATGTTTTTGTTATCGTCACCAAACTTCAGAAAAAGAATTTTTAAATTCATCCGGAATCTTTTACTGACGATGGAGATTTTTAAACACACCTAACGAGTAGTTGTACTTCATTTTATTTAAATATACTGTATAATCACACCAATACAATGTTATAGAGAGAAACCCCACTAGTGTCTTTGAACAACCAGAGAACAACCTTGAAAGAATCCAGTATTGTCATTTTTTCCAACTACCTGCACAAGCCCGTGTTACACAATGATGACAGTGTCCATGGATGACTTGGAGCTGTGGGGCAGGACGCCGGGCGGCTCTCCTCCTCCAACGTGGTGGCCGTGATCGTGGCGTTCACCGGTGCCTCCATCACTCAGGACTCTCCCCTGAAGGCCGTGATGTGGGTCCACCTCATCATGGACACTTCTGTCGCCCACCGTGTCTCTGCTGCTACATAAACCATACGGCCACGACAAGCCTCTCATCTCCAGGACCATGATGAAGAACATCCTGGGCCACACTGTGTTCCAGCTCGTCGTCATCTTTACCCTGTTCTTTGCTGGTGAGAAGTTTTTCGACATCGACAGCGGCCGTAATGCCCCCCTGCACCCCCCTCCATCAGAGCACTACACCGTTGTTTTCAACGTGTTCGTCATGATGCAGCTTTTCAACGAAATCAACACCAGGAAGGAAGATCCACGGAGAGAGAAGCATGTTCGAGGGCATCTACAAGAACCCCATCTTCTGCAGCGTCGTATTGGGAACCTTCATCCTGCAGATCATCATCATTCAGTTCGGAGGGAAGCCGTTCTCCTGCACAGCTCCGACCATCGAGCAGTGGCTGTGGTGTGTGTTCATCGGTGTGGGGGAGCTGCTGTGGGGACAGCTGATCTCAGCCATCCCAACACACCACCTGAAGGTCCTGAAGCAGGCAGGCCACGGTTCCAGGAAGGAAGAGATCCATGAGGAGGAGCTGACGGAGGGCGTTGATGAGCACCGATGACCACACCGAGATGGAGCTGAATCAACCCCAATTCCCAGTTACCCCGGGTCACCGTGGCAGGCACATGAAAAGTGACCCTACACACATCTGAAGGAGACATCGTCACCAGGGAGGAGCAGTAATTGACTTAAGGTTATATCAAGTCACTAAACGGGTTGCAGCACCCTGGAGGACACTCTGCAGACTTGGGTCTGTTAAATGACTGTATCCCTGGAGGTCAGAATTCCCACAGTCTAAATAATGGGAACGCAAAGGAACTACTAAGGATTTATAACAAGCCATCGTTTTTATCATGACAGAATTCTCCCACAGGATTCTTTAAGTGTCGAGTCTCTCACCTGTGATTTCTCTGGTTTGAGAGGGACAACCCGCCGCAAAAGTGGTATTCAGAGAAACTAACACGCTATGTTGGGCTCCATGATAAGACAGCTGGGGGGGATGGGGTTGTTTTTTGGGGTGTGGTTGATGTCTTCAATTTCTAAATGTGGCCAATTTTAGATTTCAGTGTGAACTGGTCCTGAACTGACCCAAATGCACAAAAGAAAAAAAAAAAAAAAAATAATCATGAAGGCCACTGAAGTCTGCACTGACAATTTCATTTATTAGCAAATCTGTGAGCAGTGGGACCCCAAACACATACGAGGTCCAACACCTCCCTGTCCCTCCATTGACTACCTCAATCACGACTGTCTTAGATGCTTCCAGTCACCACTGAACTGTGACAAATGTCTATCTGGAGCGACTTAAAACTTGCATGAAACATATGGAAGTGGCTAAATCAGAATTGTAAACATCAGAACCCATGTGTTTGTGCTGCTGACATTGTGGGAAAAAAACTGAGCCACATAAAAGCTAATTTGTGGCACTTATGCACACAGTCTGAATGTAGCCTTGGAATTAGCTGCCCTCTGACATCAATACCTGTGTCAGGGTTCTCTCTATGCATGTACACACTGTGAGATCTGAAAATACCATTTGTGGCCAAGTGTCTGAAGCAGCTGGTATTGATCCAAATGTTGCACAGTGATTAATAATAAAGTCCTAAGGGGGGGAGCATAGCAATGTGAGGACTTCTTTTCTATGAAGATGTTTCTCTTTTGGTCCAGGACCTGAACATTTTTTATTTTTTTGTTGGATGTGCGTCCTCATTTTTCTTCTAAAGTTTCCCTGAAATACCACTTTTCCAGAGAGAAGAACGTCCTCATCACTGAAGGCTTCTTTTGTAGAAATGAAACATGACATACAGTAATACATTAAGCTTGCATTAGGGTATCTTTTCTGTCAGTCAGACTCACTCTCTCCTGTCAGCATTCGTCTTTTTGAGCTCCTCATCTGGGACAGCTGTAATTCTTGGCTGTTTGACAGACTGTCTCCTGAATAAAAACATTCGGTAGCTACAAACAGCCTATAATCCAGCTGTCTCTGTAGAAGACCGTGTTCGACTGGTGTGCTGTTGTAAACATGCAGTCGTCTAGTCCGCAGGTACAGGATGATTCAGACCTTTTCAAATCTAGTAAAAAATAAGTCTGAGTGATTTCCTAAAGCAAATGGTGATTGTGTGAACTACTTTCAGTGAGTATTTGTGGCAGCAGGAGGTGTATGTGGAGAGTAGAATCAAAATAAACTACAGCGTTTATCCTCATAGCAATAAAGGAACAACCAGTCAGTACAGCAGAGTGGCTCATCGATGTGTTTTTGTCATTTTTAAACAATAACAGAGCTGTGTATATACCATGTATGAGGAATAAAACATACCAGGTGGCGATACACACACAGGCCTTGGTAGTGGGATCAAATAGTCCATTTTGGTTTTTTTATGGGATAAGCTGACAATAATAGAAATTGGAAATGTGACACATTCGCTGCTCGACAACCGCTATCAGTTCTTGGCTTGTACTTTTCTAAAGCACAAATTGCAGCAATTTGAACTGCAATTTCTAAAGCAATCTTTGTTCCGAGGTAAGGATCATTCAAGACTGTGGACTCTGGACTATTATTTAAAGATTATACCAGCAATTTAGGAAGCTTTAGCTCATCAGCTGTAACAGTGATTCCCAATGTGTTTGCCTTGTTCTCCACAGATTCTTCATAGCTGTGAGCTGTTCAATCAGATATTGATCCTTCCTCCTCAGAGTGGCTACAATGTGGGGAGCATATTATCACATTAACCAACTCACAGATCTTTTAGGTTAACTTGCAGCTTCGTGTCCAGTTTATAAACAATAAAGTCTATTTTAATGTCCTATCATCCAGTCAGCTGCTGGTTTCAGTAGCTGTTAGAATACCAAGAAAATCAATCTGCAGAAGCCTTTTGGAGCTGCCTAATCAGCCAGAGCCAAAAGATGGTCATTTCAGCTAGATGCTATTACATTTGCAGTGAAGACTTCCCAAAGACTGATTCCTCAATATTTCCGTGACCAGAGGCCTGTTCTTTGGCACCACCATCATGTCTCTGTTACAATCGCCTTTGTTTGAGAAGAAGTATCTCAAATGGCTGTATTTCCAATAAATATTTTGCTGCAGGCATAAATGAGACAAAGACGACAACTTAGAGACGATGTCAAAAGGATCATGTGAATAATACCGCTTCCATTTAAAAAAGATTTGTTTTGCCTCATGTCCTCGATGTTGGATTCCGCCTCTGTGGGCTGATTCTCAAAGCTTAACGGAAATGAACCAAATCCAGCCGGCCTCCCTCAAGGTAGGGAATCAGTCTCAAAACTAATGATGTGGTTTAGGAACTGGTCAGCAGTGATGTCCGCGCCACTTGTAGTTAATGGGCAAAGACATGCTTGTTCTTTTAAGGTAGATAATCAGATTAAAATATAAAACAGCAACAAAGAACGCTTGAAGACTTACATGATGCTGCAGGAGAAACAAACTCGCTCTGCTTCTGTTTGCAGCTGACTTCAAAACTAATTTCACCATCAACACAGATCCCAGTACAGTTCTTGTCAGGATTTCCCACGCATGCATCCAGCGGCTTCCAGCTGAACTCGGCTGGATGTCATTTTTATCCCTCGACTTTACTTGCAACAGAGACAGCGCCTGTCTAAATTAGCTGGAAAACTGAATTTGACACCGGTGGCCTTTTCGATTCACTGCCTCTTTACCCCCCGACACATCTGAGCACACGGCCCGCTGACAGCCCAGTGTTGGTGCGTCTTACTGTGTGTTCGTTAACTTCAGGCTGCTCACGTGCAGACAGGTTGATGGATGGCGCCATTTCAACAGCACACAGATAGAAACCGGACATGGACACAGTGAGGCAAGAACAGGGAAAAGGGGATGTTTCCTAAATCTGATAAACACATTGTAAACGTCCAGTGAACCAAATACATGCTTTTGGTGAGTGTAGAGGAAATAAAATATCAATGAGTACAATACAAAGAGGCTATTTCATTATTTTCTGTAATAGCTTCACCTCAGTGCAGCTAATGTACATTTTTCTAAACCATCAACCTCCATCTGCGGTTTGCTGCCTCCAGGTTTGGGTCGCAGTGTGCAGCAGTCCATGCATCTCATTTTTTTTTTCTCTGATGTACTTAGTGAAGCGTGATCTCCACAGGCTGAAGGTCTCCTGCTGTTTACATCTGGTGAACTTATTAACTATGCCTACAATGATGGATCAAGGTCCCCAGCTTCACAGTGAGCCTTCAGGTTTCACGTACAGACCAAAGTCGATCTGTTCCTACGGTGCCTCGAGTGGATTTTTGGAAATGACTCAATCTGCAGACAGTTTCTGGGGCTAAAAGAAGACTTTGTCAGTTAATTTTGCAGCATTTTCTACACGCGCGTTTCACAAAGTTTACATCGAGAAGATGTCAGTTACATTAAAAGCAGCTTTTTGGCTTTACAGATGGTTCTGACTTGCTTTTAAGTATGTCCTTGTGTTTCAGACGGCCCACTTAAATGTCTTGGTCTCAGAATTAACCGTATTTTTCCTGGTGTTGTCTTGGTCTCAGACAAAGAGGATTCTGGATTTTAATTTTACACCAGTCGACTGCAGGGTTACCACTAAACTGCATGTACATCGTCTGATTTATCTGTTATAGTGATGGATGACAGACTTCCTGAATCAAACACAACCAACAACTTGACTAATTTCTATTTAATGCTAACTAAGCTAGCTAACTAACGCTAATTAAGTTGCCTCGTCACCAAAACGCTTCAGAAACAAAAGGAGAAAAAAAAGATTCATTGGTCTGGGAATCTTGACCTGAAGGTTCAATACAGATACAGAACAGATACAGTACAGATAGTAGCAAACATTTTTGATATTTATGAGTAAAAATGTGGAAGGTTACGATCACCGAACACCCAGAACAGTGGACACCGTTGCAAATCAATGCTAAACAGCCCTTGAGGCCAACATTCTTCTCAGCTGTTGCTTCATCCAGATTCATTTAGCCTTTTGCTTGTTTCTTCTTGCTGAATAGTATCATTTATGTTACAGAAAGTTGTCGCACCAAAGTCTTCTTTTCTTACATCTGCTTTCTCTTGAGATCACATGACATGGTGCTCTGCTCCCTGATTGCTGGCTCTTGCATGATAAACAGAACCCTGTAGAGTGGGATGCGCCACTATTGTCAAATCTTGAAATGTGCACATCTGGGATCAGCGAGAAGAACATCTGGGAAGTCAGTCCTCATGAGTGCGACGCAATTCAATCTTCAAATCTGTTAAAACTCCTGCAGTGTAAGAGCAGCTCCAGTAAATAAAGCAGGGTCACGTTGTTTTAACGAGGCGCTAACCCTCAGAGCTACGTCAACAAAATGTTACGGATGAAATGAGTGGCTGCATGAAACGCAATACAAACAGTATCACCAGGACAAGTGTGTTTGTGTGTTACCTGGTTGGGGATATGCAGGTTGAAGTCTAATCCACACACGAACTCTGAATGATGTTCAACAGTGTCCAGGAGAGGCTGGTTTCGGCTGTAATCCCAGAATCTAAACATAAAAACACAGATGTTTGACTTACTGTTGTTTCCAAAGGATTAAACAAACAGCAACTTAAAACTGCTGGGGGAAAAAAAAAGCAGCCTCAGACTAAAATCGTTGACTCTGTGGCAACAAAATGTGCTTTACATGCTGGAAGCTCATGCATCGTGCAACCCTATGTCCATTAGTGCTGCAGCCAGGCACAGTGATCACTGAACTGCCCCTAAATATTACAAACAAGGCTTTTAATTAAATGTCTAAGAGTTAAGCTAAAAAGATTCAGATTGATTTGAACATAACATGCAATGTGTCTGTTAGCCAGCTGTTTGTCTTTCCATTCAAACAGGCTTTTAATTTTCCTTATAGGCAATAAACATGTTAATGAAACATCTTCTTCTTTAACAATAAGAGTCGATATGTCTCATCGTAAACTAATATAGACAGTGCACAGCATACTGAAATGAATAGAAAATAACAAAGACATTTAATTATCTGAAATCAAATGACAACTGACTTCAAACACAGCAAGACATAAATGAGTTCTTCGCTTCGTCGCTGAGATATATCTACTTGATTAGTCTTTTCATGTTGTGGGAAAATAATACAAGCTCGTTCAAATTTTGGATGTTTTAGGTCAATCGGAGTTCTTCCCACTGATGGTTCACTCTTCCACCTTCGACTCAGGTGGCAGCACAACAAAAACGACCAAGCAAGTGCACATTAACCACAAAGAGATGCAAAATGGCTGCAGGAATATACAAAACAACAGTTGGGTGTGTTTGCAGAGCACGTTCTCGCTACGAAGAGGAATAAATGTTCTGATTTTTAGTGATGCCCTTTCTGTAGGATTGTAGTTGTAACAGTGTTTTTAAAGAAAATGGGGACAAAAATGCAAAAAAACCTCGACACAAGACGTTAAATACATCGTCTTATGTGTAATAGCTGCCTGACTGCATGTGGTGCAAAGAGAGGAGGCACGCACCTGCTCAGAAAAACCAACAAAATGTTCACGTCATCATTACAGTCCACAATTCAAAATCCGATTACACGGGGAGGACGATGAGTAAGAGAAAGGGAATGGGGAGACGTTGCTTTAAAGACATAAAGAGGAAGGGATGCGAGGGAGACGGCAATCTAGAAAATGAGGTTATGAAAAATAAAGAAGTAAAAGAGAGCGAGAGAAGGCCAATAAAACACTGCCTCCAGACCTCGGGCAGCAGCGGCCAATCAGACTAATTGAAAGACTGTTTCTCTTCCTGGTCTTGACGGAGTGGTGCGTTTCTGTGTGTGTGTGTGTGTGTGTGTGTGTGTGTGAAAGCCCTGACGCAGCAAACACTCCCTCCAGACTCATCCACTTTGCAAATGTAATTAAATCATTTTCAGAGGGAACACTGCAGCTCCCATTGTGCTCCATTAGGCCTGTATTAATACTGCAACTGACTGCAACGCACACACACACACACACACACACACACTCACACACACTCACACAATGAGCGATGGGTGTCTGGGGAGAGTTGGGCATTGAGAGATATTATATATTGAGTGAGTGAGTTGTTAGTGTAAATCACTGCTCGCGCTCAGTGTCCTGTGTGTCCATGTACATCTGTTTGTGTGTGTGTGTGTGTGTTCTTAACAATGCTGCAGTGCTGACCGGTTCATTCCTAATGAGCTGTTTGTTTCTGGACTGATTGACGACTCAGAGCGCATAAAGAAAACGAACTTTCTCTCAAAATGTTTAACAAATGATGGTCAATCGGTATAAAAATGGGAAGATGAGCTTCGGTGAGGCAAACCGCAGCAGTATATTGAAATAATAAAACTTTATCTCTGCATGAGAGTTGGGTTTTCTCACGCTGTTTTAGAGCAGCGGTGTGGTTTCTCTACACCTGACTGCTCAAACACAGCAGTTGCCAGTTTCTGCTTTTGCTTTTTAGTCTTTCTTGCAATCAATTTGTTATAAAAATTATGTCAAATCAGTCTAAACTATCTAACAAAATTAACTGTTGAATTCTGCTTCATTTGATACTTATTACAATAAGTGGTTGTAATTTTCCATGAAGTACAATTTTGCATTGTGAATGTTACAACAAGAGCATATAGAGGTCATTGTAGGTAAGATGCAGAAAAACGACTTTGAGTTTAGAGTGAGAAAATTAAGAGCGAAAACCTGGGAAAATAGCTTTTAGTTTAGTTTTTTTTTTTTTTGTCGAGGAACGACATTGCTTCACATTGCAAGGTTAGATCATCACACCACAGACGTCATCAGTAAACAGAGAACGCCACATTAGTGAGGAGATGCAAAAGTATGGAACATGGCTACATCAAGTTAGCTGACCACAAGTGAAATGATTAAAGTTGGTAGGTTGATTCATTTATTGATAAGCTGCTCACGGGTCCAAATTTGAGACTAATATACATTTGTATTGTAAATTTATCATTTAAACCTTGGGAATTCCATTGTTTTGTTTTTTTTACAGTGACCCTCACACAAAATCAGACATTACAGGTAGATGAAAGTAAAGAAGAACATCAGGACTCCTGATAAGGAAGAACTAAGTTTCCTCAGCTTTCATATCGCTAACCAGTAATGGGTCTTGAGAAAAACTGTGAGATACAGTGAAATACTAGTTGAAAGCTGGTGAGTGGAGCTTTATTTATTTCACACTACCGTTTTTTAGTACAGTTCGGGCGTCCTCATCTAACTGCTCACTTGATTTGTTAATATGAACCAATTCTCTGTGGCTGTTTTTTTTTCAGACTTGATTCTTCTGATGTAGGTTTTAGGTCTTTGCAGGGCTTTAGTGAGCAAAGCTTTCTGTAACACACTCTTACAAAATGATTCTTACAGCAGAGCCATTATGTGTGTGTCTTTGTTGTCTCCACAGAATGAATCATGCTGATTCTTCTCACAGCCGCAGACAAAAGACTCGTCTCTATGCTCGTCTTGCTGAATCTCAGTGATGCATTTGATACAATTGATAACAAGATTTTCTCTCAGAGGCTGGAACGTGTCGTTGGGATCAAAGGAGCTGCACTCGGCTGCTTTAAAGCACATTTATCAGATAAAATACAGTTTGTTCATGGAAACCATGATTCTTCTACTTACAAGAATTAGTTGTGGAGTTCCACAGGGTTCTGTGTTAGGGTACATCGCCTTCATGTTTACATGTTTCCATTGGGCGATATTATGAGGAAATACTTCTTAAACTTTCACTGCTATGCAGATGACACCCTGCTATATTTATCTATGAGACTGGGGGATAAACATCAGTTAATGAAACTCTAAGCATGTCAAGGCTTGGACGATTGAATTGTCTTTGAAATACAGATAAAACTGAGGTTTTGGGCTCTAAACACATTAATAACACACCATTTAACCAGATAGTTGCTCTTTACAGCATTACTTCAGCCTCCAGCACCTCTGTGAGGAACCATAAGGTTGTTTTTTAACGGGTTATGTCCTTTAACACATAAAATAAGTCTACAATATGTTCTTCTTTCACCTGCACAAAACACTATATATAACAACTTGACTGACAGTCCTCATAAACTTCTTCTGGTGTCGTCAGGACTAACGTAGTTCTTTTTTTACATTACTGGTTCAGATTTGACAACAAAAAGTTGTGTCTTCATTTTTAAGCTATTCACATCGTATCTTTCCAATGTGATGAGAATTAATGCTTAGTATGCTAGCGCTGACCATATTTTCAGTTTTTGTTGGGATACATAGCACCCAGTAGAAGTGGGAATTAGTGGCTGATAGAAGTGAAAACTTAGAATATAAAACAAACTCAAGAAAACATACATTTACCAATACCCATATGTAATTTTGTAAAGTATGAATAACCCCAGTGAGGGGAGTACCCTGTATGTGTTCACTCAAACAGTCCAACATATTTATCATCCATAGTGAAGTGCAATACGTCTGGAACATAATTAAGTGCAGTGCCAATAAAAAAATCAGAGCTGATATGAATGCATTTCTGTCACGAAGGCTCCACTCTGTGCATTAAGAGGCACGAGTAATAATCCTGCAGCTAAGAGCCACTGTTGCCTTGATTAGCTTCATAAAATGAGCAACAGCAGTGATTTACTGGTGACAGTAATGACTGTAGGCTTTTTAGATTTCAGCAGTGGGTAAGAAATGCAGCTGCACAAGTAGAAATGGCAGAAGATATAGCAGAATTTAGTTGGGTTTTTTTGAAAGTAAGGATGAAATCAGTAGCTGAATAATTGATTAGTAGATGAATAAAGAAATACACCAATCAAGGCATACTGGGTAAAACTAAGCCCATCAAAATATGTTCCCTTCTTTACTCCACAACCGACAATGTGAGCCTTTCGCTGCACGTCCAAAAGTGTGTAAATGTGAAAAACCTTTTCGGTGCAGTAGAATTTTTTTCTTCATCAGCAAAGAGCTTCCAGGGTTCCATTCATTTTTCCTAAAAACCTGTCTGATAGCAAGGTTTTTGGATTTATAAGGGTCAGATTATCGAGTCACGACTGTGCTAGCTTCAAAACTATTAGTAACTCACAAGATACAAATATGTGAAAATACAAGTTTATAAGAGCTGCTGTGGTCTTTCAAACTCCCCTCAGGTTTAATTACACCAGAGTGCACCATGTGTAAATCGAAGGGAACTAAAGTTTTCCTTCACGAACAGAATCAACCGTGACGAAAAGGAAGCCTTACGTTGTATGTTCTACAAAAGCATGTGTCAGATTCAGTGTCCTGCGTAATTCAGATTCAGGTTTAGATGACGTGAATGTGTGTGGGTACATGTAGGAGCAGATGACTGTCCCAGTTGGACAAACACACCATGTTATTTGTATAAATGAGGCTTGCACAGGTCTTTTGTCCCCAGTTTCCATGGTAGGTAATTATTTAGCTTCTTTTGTATTTCATTCTGTGGAACCGTCCATTCACCTGTCAGCTTTGTGCATTACTATGAAACTCATTAAGTCACAGCAGAGAGGAGGAAAAAGAGGCTACGAGGACAAAAAATGCGAGCCAAAGCCTGAGAAAATAAGACAGCGCGCACGCAGAAAAAGTAGGATTTGAGAATGAAGTGAGAGGAGACGACAGAAAGGGAGACAGAAATGGAAAGAGAAAGATCTGATGTCAGCGGAGCCGTTAATTTAAACAGGAAATTAATGCTAAGAGTCATAGAAAACACACACACGACAGAACGTGTTATCTAAAACAAACATGAGATGTAAAAAAAAAAAAAAAAAAAAAAAGGAAAACATGATCTGAGTCTCAATTTCCAAGTAAATACTAGCGCTGGTTGTTCCACAGTAAATAACTGACCTACAAAGAATGCTTTATTAAGTGTTCTAGTTCGGACTGCTGCATTTTTAGATTTTATACTTTGAAAATAATAATAATAATATATAAAAGAGAGTTTTAAATAAAAAGAAAGAAATCAGCATATTAATCTTTAGAATAATTGTTATAGACTTTTAAGTGCCTTATTGGCATGAATGTAAGATTATGTTTTCCAGCAATTAGGCTTTAAATAATGGCAGGAGTCTTGTATTTGAAGAGCAGATAATTACACGTTCATATATTGTTGTTGATTAGAAAGAGTGTAACACAGTCTTCTACAGAGTGTGTTGTATTATGGGTTGTTTGTAGCCTTACTATTGCTATGGTAATGAGTTTTTATTTAGTTTATCTATTTTTATTAAAGTGTTTATTTGTAGTAGGACGAGCATGAAGCATGAACTGAACAATTACCCATCTTAAGCTAGGCCTTTATAAAAATGGGGCGTTCACACCTGCTGCCAGTTGTTAAAGTAAGAGCACTCCAAGCGACTTCTCTTTTAGGTTCTTAAAGACGTAGCACCTCGTCCAGAAGTCTTCTTCAATTCTGGACTGAAGAAGCCTCTTGGATGAGAGGCTCAAGAGCTTGAAAAAGAAGTCTAGTTGGTTTTTTTTACTGAAGCTCCTTAGATGACCATGAGCTGGATGACTGAGAATCTGACAACTAGAATGGCACTTCTTGTGATCTAGATTCGCACCAAACTCTACTTGGCTCCACTTCTAGCAGTTAGTAACCGACAGAAGACACACCTCAACTTCAGAATGAATTAGAAAAAGTCTCTAAATGTCAGTACAGAGTTGCAGTGATACAAAGCAGTTGTGAGTTTACATGAATGAAGCGCGTCAACAGCAGCAATTAATTGTGAGTTTTGTGATCCATTGTAGTCGTATTAAAAATACATAAAACTCAAATAAAGATACATAAGAGACAGTACAGAGCACAAAATGAAAAGCATAAATGGACATAAAACAAAAAACACAACCAGAAATTGTACACACACATAAACAGTGAAACAATAAAAGCACCATAACACATAAAGCCACAGATCACTCATGAGCACATGACTGATGCTTCCTTAAATCCCAGTCAGGATTCACTTGACTTTGCCAGAACAAAATGAGCTGTTTGTCCTAGTGAGGATTTACAAAAGCACATCTTACAGTTCAGACTTCTTACAGTCTCGCTGAGAGGAACCAGCGGCTCCATGAGCACCTCAGGAGTCGTATTATTTAGCCTTTTAAATATCAGTACAAGAAGCAGAACCAGTGGTTTGATCGTACTGGCAAAATTCAGATTGCTTGAATAAATAAATCACCATGAGAGGCTCCATAGCTGTAGATGCTTCCCATGACCACCAGGTTAAACAACAACTTAAACATTTAAAGCTCATAGAAAAGTATTTGCTCCATAAAATGAGTCTAATGAGTCTCAGTAAGTTTGCTAACATGCTGCGTGAGATATTTTACCTCTGAGGCCTGCTCAGTGCGTGGTCCATTAATCTTCAGATTTAAGTCATTAGCTTCTGTTATAGGTTAAGCCCTGAGAGAAAGGCAAAGTCGCACTGTTTTCTTAATCTAAAGAGTAAGACAATGCTGACATGGGCTGTCTATTCATCGAGTACATGTGCGACTGTACCATATATCTAAAGCTGATCCAAGACATTTGGAGTCTGTTTATCGTGAATCTTCCAGAGTTCTTCAAGTGTTTGTTCATCCCAGTTTAACCTGCAGGAGTTTCTTGAGGCTCCACTCTGACCTGAGCTCACCGAGACTAAACCAGCCGGAGAGTGAAAGGAATGGAGGTGGTGAGCGGAAACACAGAATGAAAAAGGACTGAAAGAACTTTGTGTGCACACGTGAATATATATATAATAAAAGAGTGTGTGCGCCGATGTATTTACATATGAGTGTACCGCATGTGCATTCATGTGTTGTTCTTTGTGTGTGCAGGTGGATTAGATTAGTGTTTGTACTTGTTTCTACCAGCGTCTGAGCACACAGGAAGGCCTATAGAGGCAGGTGTGTTTACCGAGCAGAAGGTGTAACGAGCCGAAGACAGCAACACCGCCCAGATTTAACATTTAACACTCCGGATGACTGACAACTGCATTTCTACATGTTTAGTGATGCTCAGGAGTAATTTAACCAGTAGCTCTGATTAAAACAGAAACAAAGTTAGTGTCTGATTTTTGTCGTAGTATCTTCAGGTTGACTTTGTTATGTATTGTAAGAAGTCACACACAGATTTATTAGCCTCAATATTGTTAATTCATGATATAAAATAGCTGCTGTGTTTCCGCTGAAGGTAGAAGTAGTTAAACATTTTGACACACACGCATATTAAACTCAATAAACTCAAAGCCTTAGAAGAATGCCATGTACATTTCTTATAGAGCTACAGCCAGCAGCGGGCTAACTTAGCTTAGCATCAAGACTGGGGAAAAATGTATACTGTGGTTTTTGTGCTAAATTCACTGATTTCATTTGAAGATATATTGTGTTGTTTCTTGAATTTTAAAAGGTGCTTTTGAATAAAAGCTTTGGATGGAGCCAAGCTACCGTTTGCCCTGTTTCCAGTTTGTGTGCTAAGCTAAGTAGCTGCATGCTGTAGTCTCAGCAAGAAATCAACATAGATGGGGATGTTTTAATAAAGTTGGCATGGACAGTCTTTTTAAGAGAGGTTTTGGTCTTGATTTTGGACTAGTTGTGGACTAGTTTAAAGTGGTTTTGGTCTTGATAATAAACTGCTTTTAGGTGGTTTTGGACTGGTGTTTGGTCTGGTTTTACAATACTTTTGGACTATTTGTCTTCATTTTTGCCTGGTTTTGGTCTTGATTTTGGACTAGTTTTAAACTGGTTTCAGATTTCTTTTGTCAGGTTTAAACTAGTTTTGGGTTTGGACTTAATTTGTCTTCATTTTTGACTGTTTTTAAACTGGTTTTGGACTGGGTTTAAATGGGTTGTAGTTTAGATTTTTGATTGGTTTTCATCTTAATTGTGGACTTGTTTTAGACTGGTTTTGGACTTTTCTTAGACTGGCTTTAGACAGGTGGTTTTGGTCTTAATTTTAGACTGGCTTTAAAATGGTTTTGGAGTAGTGTTAGACTAGGTCTTGTTTCAAACTGGTTTTGGTTTTGACTTTGAGCTGGCAAATTGAAACACTTCAGAAAATCCTAACCAGGTGAGGTTCTATACTGAACATATGATCAACAATAAATGTGCATCCACATCGCATAATCCTGCATTAAAACATTCACATTGGAACTCAAATATTACTACGTCCTCTATCTCATACGACAGGTGATGGACATTTTTTTAACAAACATATTTAGTAAAACTTACAAACTGCAAAGTGGCTACAAATGGATGAGAAAGAAGCTAATGGCTTACAAAGTAAAGAAATGCATCTCCTGTTAATGAGGTGATTAGAGCCTCCTGTTGTCACTCGTAATCAATGCTTAGAGGGTTCACACACACACACACACACACACACACACACGCAATATCACTGGCTGGACGCAACTTATAATAGGTGATAATTACCTCGATATGCTGTGTGTTTGTATTGTTCAACATAAAACAAACACACTTGACGTTGCCACGGAAGAAAGCGCACACACACACACACACACACCTACACACACACGCACACACACACACACGCACACACAAGCACATAGCTAGTTGGTAATTTGCAGTGCTGGCTACAACCACGCTGTTTTAATAAGATAACATCAGATGAAGTAAACCCACTGAAAGCCTGTTATCACAGCAGTAATGAACGGATTAAGGATTAGTTCCAAGAATGGACAGTAAGTGAGTTAATAAAGGAGAAGACCGAGAGATAGATTAAATTAAGGATACAGCATCTGTACAGTCTAGAGGAATACCTCAAGAGGAAGAGGGCTTTCTGATCAAACCCGCTGATTTTCCCGGTCAGTAATGTGCAAAAGTTTTAGGCACTAGAATGTCGTGAGGATGCTTTAAGAGCAATGCAGAGAAAATAGAAAGAAAACAAACTGAATAAATATTTGCTGTGGGTACACTCTGAAACAGCAGTAGTTCTCCTCCGGCACACTGCTTTTTAATGCATTTGACAGTTTCTTCTGTGGATTCAGTCTGTCTCAGTGTCCTCGGCCACCTCATTTAATCCAGACTGACTCCAGGATGTTAGCTCCGGTTTCAGGCTGGTTTTAATCCTGTTTCTGTCTTGATTGGGAACGGTGTCAGATTTGCTTTAGTCTTGACTTATAGCCAGGTTTAGACTGGTTTTAGACTGGTTTTGGACTGGTTTCATATTGGGTTTGGCCTTGATTTTGGAATGGTTTTGGTCTGGTTGTAGTCTTCATTTTTGACTGGTACTGGTTTTAATTTGGGGTCATTTTTAGACTCGTGTTAGACTGATTGTGACTTGCTGCTACTATGGCTTTAGATTGGCTTTGCTATCCATTCTGGAATTGCTTTACACTTGTTTTGGATTGTTTTTTGTCTTGATTTTTGGAATAGTTTTAGACTAGTTTTATGTTAATTTTGGACTGGTTACAGACTAGTTTCTTGATGTTAGGATCTTGATGTTGGACTGATTTTGGACTGGTTGCATAATGGTTTCATTCTGGATTTCGGAAAATCTTTGGACTGGTTTTGGTCTTGAATATTCTACTGGTGTAAGCTGATTTTGTCTTGATTTTGGGGTGGTTTTAGGCTGTTTTTGGACTTGTTTTAGGGTGTTTTTTTTAAAAAAAAAACCAAAAAAACAGTTTCAGTCTTGATTTTGGATAGACTTTACACCAATGGGGGACTAACTTTGGTCTTCATTTTGAGCTGGCTGTTGGCGATCTTGCCACAGTCCTTAAATGTAGTGAGTATGTCTCGGTGTTTTCCAGACTCACTGCATGATGTTAAGATCAGGCCTATGTGGGGCTCAGACCATCTATTGCAGGACACTGGTTGTTCTGGTGGATGAAGCAGCTCTTTATCAGTGTGGCTGAATGTTTGGGCTGATTGTCCAGCTGCAGGGTGAATTTGGGACATACACCTTTATGATAGCTATGGATCGTAACACCATTTCTTGCACAGTACTATATGTTGTGACATTTCTACATTCTTATATTATGGATCAGATGAAGTGTTGACTTGATGGAGGTATCTGTGGTTTGAGGTTAAAGACTCAACCTTGTGTCTTGAGGTTTGATGGTCAGACCATCACCTTAAGTTCAGACTGTTCTTAAATAAACAGGTAACAGGTGTTGCAGAAACAGAGTATTCAGCAAACCTCCCTCACATCAATAAAAGATTTCAAGAATTTATAGGCATGAATTATTTCAATGCTTTAGTTTTATGCCAGCAATCTTTTTACTTTGTTTGCAGCCTCCAGGCATCTTCATGAAAAACAAAAATAAATGTTGTTTGGTACATTTCTGCTGCCTTTCTGTGCATTGTTACTGCGAATGACGTTTTTTTTTTTATAGTGTCCGTGCATGCATGCGTGCATGCGTACGTGTGTGTGTGTCAAAGCAGCCTGTAATGTAATCAGCACTCTGCATAGAGTATTTGAGCCAATGAAAGCCTGGATCAATAAAACAATAAAACACAGGCGTTGACACAGAACCAGCTCTTACTCCATTTATCTTTCAGCCTTCCTGCTTTTCCTTCGGCATTTCATCTCTCTCTGATCATTTGACATTTCTAACGCCTGCCCTGTACTGCAGCATCACCTCTCTTTCAGCTCGCCACCGGTCATTATTTCATTTTGTGTTTAGTGTCTCTTAATCCACAGCAAGAGCTGAAATGACTCATCTAGAGAAATTCACCAAAGCAAAATGATTGGAGCTGATGATGGATTTTTCAGAATGAAGCAACATAGATCATGGAGGATTTTTTTTAATGTCGTTTATACCATAAGATATTCATTCTTTTAGTATCTCTGGGTGGTGTTTTATTTACAGGGAGGCTGAATTGGGCCGATCAGGATGTGCAGAGTGTTTATAACTACTGAATGCAGCGCTTTGTGCACGTGAGTGATTATTGTTGGTGGATCTGGTATCAGGTCTGCGGGTTTCACCTTATTCCAGCGTATTCATTTCATTCACTGTCTTATTGTTCCTGTTGCACATTAACACTAAATACTCCCTCTGTCGATCAGCTTCACGATGCAGGTTTCTTCTTTATGTCGGTCATAAAAACATAATTTGGATATAGAATTCCCACGCAATGACAAATTAGTTATAAAACAACATAATGAAGTCACGAACAGGCCTCAATCTCTCACTAAGTGGTGAGCTTATTATTTTTCCATGTATTATTTGGCTACTGAGGTGGTAATTGCTTAATAGAGTTTCTCTCTCTGCTCTTCTAAAGCTCTCCAGGGTTCTGACAGATGAATCTAAAGTTGGAAACCTGATCTAACTCTGACTAGATTAAGTTTACTTCCTGAATGTCATAAATATTGGCATCCTGGGGTTCTGTGGATCAAAGACACATGGGGGAATTATGACATTTTCCCTGATCTGCCAGCTGAGTAAATCGTATTACGATAAGTTGGGGGCACTGACGTCATTGAACCTATTCTCAAAATTACCCAAATACAACTCCACAAATATTAATACAACAGAAATGAAGGACAATAATGTTTCATCCATTTTCAGTGGTTTTAACTCAGTGACAGCATTTTAATTAGAGATACATCCTGGTCCCAGCACAGTGACCTCCAAGGTGGAATGGTTTGAATTAATGACATTGTTTTACTGACAAAACATACATTTATAGTTCGTATAAAACTGTCTAAAAATGTTATAATGTCCTTTTTGCCCCCCAACTGCTCCACGACTGAAATGACTAATCGACTGTCAAAGTAACTCTTGATTAATCTTCTGATGACTGATTAGTTGATTATTCAGTTGCTAAAGGCCGGCCGGCCGGCGGCCTCACCCGTCCTCCACCTAACTGTATCTTTAAATCACTTTATTCATCATTTGAAGCCCTGAGACTGACGGACAGGCAGAAAAGTCGATTCGTCAGCAGTTCATCAGACTTTATGTTAAACCTTAGGCTGCAGAAACTCATGAATACTACCCCCCAAGTAGACGGAGAGAAAGGAGGCAAAGAAAGAGGTGACACCATTAAGAAGCAGCATAAGGAACACAGAGGCGGTCGACCTTGAAATTACAGGTTTTATTAACTTGGTCTCTGCAGCTCAATAAAGGAACCGCTCATCTTGTCTTCATCTTGTTTTTCTCTCCATCTCACACACCAGTTAACTTTATCACACATTATCACTCAGTGGTCTTACTCGTTACTTCTTGGAGGATGACACCATCCATCCACTTTGGTCGGTAATTGAAAGAAAAGGAGCAGAAATGCCACTGCATCGGTCTTTTCACCTCAGGAAAAGTATTCTTTCAGAGAGTCAAACTGGAATACGGCATCACAGAAACCTCACAGGTATGAAGCCACATTCAGACTGGACTTATTTCAACAGAAGGATGTGGGAAGGTTTCAGTATTATCATTATTATAGAACCACCTGAAGCACCAATGTGGGTAATTTTCAAACCCCCAGCCCAGAGATACCTCCTCACATCCTATCTTTGCCTCCTCTCTGGTGCCCCCTATGGAGGCTTTTGACTTTCTCTTTTCGTTCATGTCTGCAATTTCCTGTAACTTCCTCAAGGATAAATGAGGAGCAGCTAGTGCTGGGTGGAATACCAGACTGAATGTTTGAAAGGTGACAGGCCCACGTATCACCAGCAGGGTGTCCTTCAGCACCACTGCAGTTCAATTTAACACCGTTAAAGCCGTAAGGTTTCACCAATCAGTAGGTTTGAGTTTGATGTGGGTACAAATGACGAATGTTTGAATCAGCTCCACAGGGTTTCTGCCTCAGTCCCAGTCTGTGTTTCCTCTCTGATGTTTACTCTACATTTCTTTGTGCAAACACATTAAATTTTAACTTGTACGGCCTCCTTCATTTCTATGGATCATTAACGCAAAATGAGCGACACACATTCACATTTCGGCTCCTGGTGTTTTGCTGCAACATCACCCGACAAGCCAAAAACAAGTTCATTTAAAAAGCTTAAATTCAACAAAGTTCACACACTGATTCATAAAAGATATAAAGGATAGATGAAGAAAGGCAGAGCTGATCTTACCTGACAGTGAAGTCGTACGAGCAGGACGCCAACACCGTCTTACTGAACGGAGAGAACTGCAGGAAGAGGAATAAAATCAATTAAAATCAGGACAATGATTAACTGATATCTTGTTGAATGTTTCCAAATTTGCCATCAATTTATTGGTGCGGCACAATTAGTATCAAAGAGGAACAGAGCTTTTTTATTTGACAAACATCAGTGTTATTCTAAGCCTGTAAATCACCAGAAACAGACAGTTCAACACATGTATTGATTATCTGATTTAAAAACGGAAACCATACATACATACTGAGGTCCAAAAGTTTGAGACAACAAGTAAAGACACTTTTTTTGTATTTGTTGAACACGAAATATTTCATTATAAATAATAATAATAATATCAATTTAATACCGAGGATCAGGGGAAAGCTATGAATCCGTCAGCATTTGTTTGCTTCCTTTTGCTTCAGCAACAACAGATCTCATTTGACTTTAATGGCGTTAACATGTTATCAGTTAAATATGTTAAAATTATATTTTATAATGATAAAAGAAAATTAAATGTCTGTGTCTGTTGTCTAACTCACCATGTGTGGATTAATTACACAGAAGTGAAGTAAACAGTAGAGAGGAAATATGCACTGAGACGACAGTTGCAGCGCTGAGTCAGAAGTCGTCCATCATAAAGCAGACGACCTGCAGCGCTGTTTACAGTTTGTTCTGTTGAACAGAAAAACTACATTTCTTTTTAGATCCTCAGGGACCTGCTGAATAATACATTTTCATCTGTCTGAGCTTTTTTGATGTTGTACTAAAGTCCCCAGTTAAGCTGCAGCTTGTCCCTCATCTTCTAAAAAAAAGGCGTGAATGCTTAAAAAAAAAAACGTGACTTTTCCCCATCAAAGTAAAAAATGGCTTCAGGCAGGTTGAGCAGAGATTCCAGCTTTTTTCTGCTCAGCAGTTACACAACTGTGAGGAGACGGAGAGCCTGAAAAGAGTCCACAGAGAGTCATTTCACCGACTGTCGGCTAAGCACTCTTAAATTAATTTATTCGCTCATTTGTTCCCCCTCTCTGCCTCTGACAGTTTCACCTTTCTTATCAGGAGTCTCTTCCTCGTTTAGCACCTTTCTCTCCACTGCTGCGTTTTTTTTCTGTCCCTCATTTCAATTCATAGCTGCTTTATTGGCAAAGTCATTTGTTGCCCAAGCAAAAACAACAAATATAACAACTCAGCAGATGTGAATACGCAGCACAAACTTATCAGCTGCATTGTCAGATAAACACTGGGACAGCAGCTACAACACAGATCTGGTTTTCTGTGCTTGTCCTCTAATTTGTGAAGCCTGTCTTATTCTGGATCTGTCTCAGGCCTTAAAACCTTTAAATGTGTATTTTGATTATATAAACATGGAAAAACGATACAGAAAAAGTTAGTTAGTTTCTCTGCAGAATGATTTTTAGCATTGATCTTTTGCCTGACCTGGACTGGATTTTTGAGGCTAATAGTGATTTTTGGTCTGGTCTGCTTGTGCTATATTGCAGCTTTTTTGTGCATGTAAATGGTCTGCAAAGTTAGAAAGCCCAAAGTCCTCCCCAAATGGAGTCTTTTCCTCCCACACAAAGCACTGCTCCTTACCTGCCTGAAACTGACTTTGAAGTCCAGGCTTTACTTATCTGCATCACCATCGGACCAGATGATCAATCAGAGAAGATCTGGCTTTTCAACAATGTATAGTACCCACAAAAATTATGTTTGTTACCATGAAGGCATGCAAACACATTGTTGTAGACTCCAACAGTGAAATTATAAACCTGTAAATTGGCATAATATGGGCTTTTTCAACACGAAGGTTTGAGATGACTTTAGCTTTGCACCATGGTGCTTCATCCTACGTTAGAAGATGGTGAACTGTGGTCATGAAGGGAGGCACATGGTCAGCAACAACACTCTGTAACATTCAGACCATGATAGCTGGTATGACGGAGCCCAAACTATCCAAGAAAACATTCCCACAACCATTACACCAGCAGCACCAGTACAACCCGGGACTGCTGACACCAGGCAGGCTGTCTCTATGGATTCATGCTGCTGATCAAACCCTCTGCAGCCTCAGCAGAAATGAAGATTCATCAGACCAGGCTACGTTTTTCCATCTTCAGCTGTCCAGTGTTGGTGAATCGGTGTTCACTGCAGCCTCACATTTCTGTCCCTGGCTGACAGGAGTGGGACCTGATGTCGTCTGCTGCTGCTCGTTTACCTCAAGGTTAGAGTCTGAGCTGATTTCTGCTCAGCACAGTTGTAGAGTGATGAACAAGGAGTTTCCTCACTGGACTGTTTTAGCTTTTCATCCTTCTGAGTAACTTTACAGAGTTTTGTGGTGAAAATCCAAATTAGCAGCTTCAGAAACAATCCTACCACACTAAAAGAGACTAAACAAGGTCTTCAGACGTGAATATGAAGGTGTTTCTGCTGCACTTTTTTCACATGACTGACTCACTGACAACTGCATGAAAGAGCAGGTAGACAGGTTCTCCTAAAAAGAGCTCAGTGAGTTGTTATAACTCATCATTTCTCTGTCATCAGTTTCACACAGTTTTTTCAGAATAATTTGACTTTACCTGCTGAATCACAAACTACAGAACACTACGATCAATAAAGGCATCTCACTGAAACTTGTTTGTTTATGTCATTTAAATAAAGAACTGCAGTTAGGGACTCACAGGAGACACATGGTCAAGACATTAGACCCACATTTCCTATAATGTAACTCCACAATGTTGCTTGTTCTCCTAAAAGTCTTTCACACATCACACATCTAGTTTGTATCGCTGTAGTAAATTTAAAGTCTACCAGCTAAATCAGGGACAACCTGGGTGACACCAGTACGACATTATCAGGTTCTCCTCAGACCCCGTCAGAGAAGCTAGGGAGTATGAAAGTATACAAAACCAGTGTCTGTGAAGATTCTCAGTCATCCAGCTCATGGTTGTTCTCGTAGAGTAATCGTAGCAACTGGACTTGCTTGAGCTCCTTGAAGATGTTTTACCTCTCATCCAAGAGGCTTCATCTGCATTCACACCTAACAAAGACCCTAACGAACCCCATTGTGGCAGGAGGAGCACTAACGACCCACATAACGAGGGGGAGGAGCAACAAACCCCCAGTTAAAACTGAAACTCAAGTGTTAATGGCTCCTTAAGGATATAAGTATCTGAAACTCCCCACTAGTCAGTCAGAGCTGATGAAGCCTCTTGGATGAGAGGTGAAATGTCTATAAGGAACTCAAGCAAGTCCAATTGCTACAATTAAAGTACAAGAATATACAAAAACCTTCGCATCTATTCAACTCATGTTTCCCTTTTCTTTTAAAGCCTGATCACTTGTTTTTGTTCATCATTCCTCTTGGCTCAAACAACATTTTCCTCACCAACACTAAAACCTTCATCAGTGCTCATTGTCAGTCTAATAATGTATAAATCCACTTTATCCAAATTATCTAAACCACATTGGTGCTAATGTTCTAATTAAAAGTGTTCATAGCAATCATTCACTGGACAGGAGAACTGCATAACTACAGTACATAAAGCAGGTCAAAGTAGTTTGGATTACAGTTTTAGAACTTTTACTGTGAGAGCCAAAATAAGCAGCCATGTGGGTTTAGGAACGATGAAGGAAATAGTATACAATAAAGGTTAAAGAAAAACAGAGATGCAGATAAAGATAAGCATCAGCTTTACTTGATCGCTGCAGCTCGTAGCTTCAGACAACCACGTTCCTGAGTGGTATATAACTTGGTATAGTTTGTTTTCTATATCGCTATCATATATAACACCGATAATTCAAGATTTAAAGTATCCACCAACACTTTCACTCAGTCGAGCTGTGCCTTTTCAAATTCACCTGACGGCTGGACAGAGGGTCTCAGGCCGTCACTGCTTATCAGTTTATTTTTATCTCTTTTTTCTCAGGCTGCTGATCACCTCATTTCTGCTCCTTCCAGTCAATCAATACGAGCCGACAGATTTGCAAACGCTGACAAACACTTCTGGAGTGAGTACTCTGGATCGATTGGTGACACCTGTCCTGAAAAGCCGTCTGAGCTGCCGGATAGTTTAGTTTCTGTTTGTGGTTGAACAGCGTGAGTGTGTGTGTGTGTTGTGCTTGTTGTGGGTACATGACTCAAATTATTTGGGGAACACCTCGTTTCTGGGGACAAGTGTCCATAATGTAACCCATTAAACAGGTTGAGGGTGAGACTAGGCAAATAGTAGTTATGGTTATGTTTAGTCTCCAGGAAATGTAATGTCCTGTGGATGTGTTTGTGTGTGTGGATCTGTGTGTATTCATGATGTCTCTGTGTGTGTGTGTGTGTGTGTGTGTTTATGTGTGTGTGTGAAATGACGTGTGCGGTGACTAATCTGAGTAACAGGGTTGTGTTTGGGGACTCCTCTGCAGCTGTCTGTTCACAACGTGTGTGTGTGTGTGTGTGTGTGTGTGTTGGCAGAGATGCAGTGTGAGGTCTGACAGCATCAAAACACCCACTTAAATGGAGCTAATAAGAACACACACACACACACACACACACACACACACACATTTGTGCTCAGTGCTGAGAACACAGTGTTTTTAAGACATTTGACGGAGCCTGTGGCAGGGTGCACCACAAACCAAGCTGGGTGTACTTGTTTGCCTATCTTTCTGGGGACATTTTTGGACCCTTCTCTCCAGTCCTCACTAGGGTCAGACGTACAAACGGCTGTTTGAAGGTTAAGACTTGGCTCCAGGGTTCAGGTTTATGTTTGGTTGAGAAGCAAAGCAAGGTGTTATGTCACTGAGGGTCCTTACGTACCTTGACTCTGCGGATGGCGTAGGTGTGTCCCGACATCTGATTGACGGGCTGCCGGACGTTCCTCAGGTCCCACACACACACAGTGCAGTCTACGGAGCCTGTAGCCACAATATTCTGCAGACAGACAACAATTCATCATTATAGACTCATAATTATTAAAGTTAATTGGATTATATGTTCATAATTGCTTAGTAAACACTTTTAGTGTAGAACTAAGGTGCTGAAACTTATTTCAGAATAAATGCACTTCTTAAAATGATAAATAATGAATCAAACAGAGCTCGGAAAATACTGGTTAAATGTATTTTAAACTACAAGACTCCTGCGTTGAAGGTTTTAATCACTGAGGAACTCCTGAAATTTAATCTAGAATTTAAAAGAATCGAACCTAAATACAGCTTCATATGTGAATTTTAAACTAAAATAAAGCATTAAAAAATGTTATTTTCAGGGCATCTGCACAGCTCATTCAAAGAATTTTAAAGTGGAAAAAGCTTACAGTAAATGTATAAAAGCAGCATTTTTAAAAAAAGATGTTGTATACCATTTTTTTATTAAACTAACAAAAAATCTAAACTGCAATCAATTAATTCAATTTCAAAGGACACTAGAGCTGTTTAAATGCATT
>NW_007579013.1:61278-69726 GCF_000690725.1 Stegastes partitus
GGGGATAAAAACACAATAAAGACAGCTGAAGTCTGGCAGGTACCTGGTCATATTTGCACCAATCACAGCTGAGGATTTCAGCCTTGTGTGCTGGAACGGCCAATCGGCACGCAGCGCCCTTCACATCCCAAACTCTGAGCGTCCCGTCACCTGAGAGCAAAAGCAGAGACAGCAGATGTTTATCCAGCACAACCACAGCTTATACTGGTGGCCTGCGAGCACTTTAATTGCAAAATGAGCCTGATTGATAAAAAGAGCATCAACCTGGAGAGGTGTTCATGCACTGTTAGGTTCTGTTCAGGTTGACCACGGTTTGAATGGGTCCTACTTGGATTTTTAAAATGAGGAACACATTCAACACTTCAATAGCCTGACAGGAGAGATAGAGTCTGACTGATGGACAAGATGTATTAATGTGGGTTTCACATATTACTGCATCTCATGTTTCACATATATGGAGGAAAAGCCTTCGATAATGAGGAACATCTTCTCCTTGGATTAATGGGGTCTCAGAGAAACATTTCCCAACAGGAGGACTATAAAAGTGTCATATTCTCAAGATAGATGTCGGAAATGTGGGGGGGTGTGATGGCAGTGACCTCATAGTCAAGGTTGTCTAATATACAAGCAACTGCTGTGTTCAATATTTGGTAAATGTTGGTCCCAAACCTAATAATCACCTGACTTCAACAACTGAAGCGTTGCTGCTGACATGCCGACTGAGCAGCTAAGAGGTGAAATGAACTGAGACAGACATGAAGAGTCAGACAGGCAGCAGAAGACAGAGAGAGAAAATATACAGAGAAGTGAAGGCAGGTGGAGAAAGCAAAGAAAGAAACAGGTTAATTGAGGGGAACGCAGCTGCCAGCGTTCTGAGCTCCTTCAGACGTCAGGTTCTGTTTCAGTGTGATGGTGTCAGTAGAACGCAGCCTCTTGTGAACCACAGTACTCATTTCAGGGACCACTTTATTATGTCATCAAACCAACGGTGTGTGTGTGTGTGTGTGTGTGTGTGTCTATCTTTTTTAAGACCAGTTTAAGAACTTGAGGACATCTGTGCTGTACTGTCAGAGTGATGTTGTTGTTTTCAGACTTGGTTTCAGGATTCCGGTTAATAATTTCGTAACGTTCATTGGAAATGTATTACGTTAGTCCTCACAAAGATAGAGGCAGAAATGTGTGTGTGTTTCTGGGCAGAGGTTGAGGGTCTGCCAACACACTGCGACAATCATCAAGCAGAACCTTTACACTCCTCCCTCTTCCTCCTCCTCTTCAAGTCATTTCACAGCCAGCAGGTTCTCAGAGGTTTATTCAAACTCTGCAGTTTCTGCAGTGAAGGCCTTACGATGGTTCAAACTGAGGGTGCAAAACCTGCCAGCGAACAGTCCATTATCATCCACCTGTTTCGACAGTGTTAAAACCAAACAGCAGCCGCCGCAACTTCAGGCTGAAGTCGATGTATGTCAAAGTGCAACACCACCAACCACACCAAGAAAACCACTGCGCTCCAACAGACTCACGTTCAAAAGTAATTTGCAATGAGCTATTTTTTCAAAAGTAATTGAAAGAGTAAACACTGATATTTGTCCTGACTCACAGTTTTGTGTTTGTTGTTCAGGAGGTAGAGGAAGAAGACCCTCACTGGATCGGTTATGCTGTATTGTTGTTTAGTTTAATGGAGCTAAAGTAGGGCCGGATGGAAAAGCTGAAAAATATATCATAAAAAATCATTTGAATAAATGTTAATAATTATTGAACATCCATCCATCCATTATCCATTCACCACTTACTCCTCACTAGGTTCGTGGGGGGCTGGAGTCTATCCCAGCTGACTCAGGGTGAAGGCAGGGGACACCCTGGACAGGTCACCAGTCTATCACAGGGCTACACTTAGAGACAGACAACCAAACACACTCACATTCACACCTACGGACAATTTAGAATCACCAATTAACCTCAACATGCTTTTGGAATGTGGGAGGAAGCTGGAGAACCCGGAGAGAACCCACGCTGCACGGGGAGAACATGGAGACTCCATGCAGAAAGATCCCGGGTGTAATCACCAGGACGCAAACCGACGACCTTCTAGCTGTGAGGTAACGGTGCTAACCACCGCGCCCCCACTGAAGGACAGAATAAGGAATTATTGGAATAAGATTTAGCTTCTAGTATGTGACAGTTCATTTGATATCATTAAGTATTTGACACACATTTGGTCCTTAAAACTAATCTAATATTAGAAGCACGTCCTGTGAAACACTAGTGAAGAGCAGCACAAAACACAGCCTTCAACACAAAACACAATCAACACTTCTCTTATGGTTGCACTAATATAAATACTGCACCAATCATGCTTAACTTCTTAATTAAGAGAAGGTTTATCTCTGTGCTGCGTTTTGGTTTTACGCTGATGTACCAGCATAAACCAACAACTGCACGGTGTTGCTTTCCCTCAGGGAGCAAAAATTAGAGTGAAAACATCTGGTTTTGGCAAAGCTTGAGGCTTTAACGGAACTTTAATGATGTTTGTGTGACCCAAAGAACAAGGAACAGGGATGAAAGTTGGGGCCACCATCTGGGAGCTACAAAGAAAATACATTTGCCTAATAGGATTATGTGACTGGGTCTTCAGAAACAACGCCACCTAAGGTCCCTTGGAAGCGAACGGGAGAGCCAGACTGGCCGGAAAATTTCTGAATTTGAACTTGTTGTCCACAGAATTTGAATAATGAGCTCCTGACTGTGGAAAGAGATTAAAGAGTAAAGCGAGGGAGCTTCTTCCTGGCTTCACCTCATGTTTGCTGACCAGCAGATTAATCCTCTCCTCCCGTCAACACGCTTCCTCTCCTCCCGCTCGCCATTTCCTCCTCATCCTCTTCGCTCCCTGCACTTCCTCTTTAATCCCAGCGATGGATGGAAGCCCTCCCTCACAGCATCAGTCTCTTCCAGACCACCTCCTCCCGCTCTTTATCGATTCTTTCAGAACTGTTTAACCCTTCACGCCCTTCTTCCCTCAGTGTCAACCGTCCTCTTCCTCTCTGGTCCTCTTCTCCTCATTCAGACACTCTCAGCCATGTGTGGAAACTCCTCTGGCATCGTGTACTAGGAAACATGCCAGCTAGAGTCTGTGTGTTTGTGTGTGTGTGTGTGTGAGTGTGTGTGTCACCATTTACAGCAGCAAAAACAGTTTAACGTTGTGTTTTCTGCAGAAGCAGCAGCATAGAGCATCTGGCTCTGCATGTAAATGTACGACTACAAGTGTGTGTGTGTGTGTGTGTGTGTGTGTTCGCTCTGCAGTGCATTAGCTCCTGACTTCTGTAAAAGGGTCTCGCTCTATTACACCTGCTGTATCTCTGCTGTATCAGCAGGTTCAGCAAACACACACCCAACTCTCTCACACATGCAGCCACTTTAAAGGCCCTCACCGATAAGTTACAACTTTTCAATTGTGCTATTGTTCAACACACACACACCTGATGCCAGTGAAAGACTCCTGACAGATGTTAATGTCACAGTTTTAAAAAAAAGAAAAAACGATATTCTTTTATTTTATTTATTTTGGCACTCATCTCCCTGGTATTCCTCAAGAAATTAGTTTTTATAATGCTACTAGCGGTCTGAAAAAAGTAGAGTATTTCTTTTTTCCCCCAAGTGAAGCTACATGCAAATGATAGCCACAAAGGTTGTTCTTTCTATGTTGATGCAATGATGGCACAATGCAGCACCTGGGCGTCAGGTTTAGTGCAGAACAGAGTTTCTTAACACTGTATACACTGTATATAGTAACAGCTCTGCTCCTGACTTCTGTAAAAGGGTCTCGCTCTATTTCACAACTCTCTCACACATGCAGCCACTTTAAAGCCCCTCACCGATAAGTTACAACTTTTAAATTTTGCTATTGTTCAACCCGCACACACCTGATGCCAGTGAAAGACTCCTGACAGATGTTAACGTCACAGTTTAAAAAAAAGAAAAACAATTCAGTTGTCTCGTGATAGTTGATTAGTTTGTTGCTAACCATGGAAATCATTAGCTGTTTAATGCTAAGGTGTTTGTATTTTATTACCACACTGCCAGATGGGATGAATTAATCTCAACAAAGATGGAATGGCTGCAACACAACATCAGCAGTGCAAACATGAGTGTAAGAACATGATCAGAGGTGCAGCTTTTGGGAAGAATCTCTGTTCAATACAGTATTATAAGTATTTGGTGAGTCGATGTGATAAAAGTTGTGTATTTTAATCATTTTACTTTCGTTCATGAGTATGTTTTATACGTTAAATCCTACATTGTATCTCCTCTTGGGATCAGTGTAGGGCGACTTACTCAAACAGTAATCGCTGACATGTTACTTTACCCGTGGCATCTCCATCCGGTGCATTCAAATGACTCAGCATCACAACTACCATGACGTTGTCCCCAATCTGGATCAAAGACCACGACAAGGTTCACGCGAGACATTCACTCGAATCAAACTAAATTTACCACAAAACAGCAATGCAGTGTGAGAGTCAGCAACGTCAGCAACAAAAAGCAACGAACGGATGTGTGTCATGTGGGCTGTGAAACTGTTGGAGGTGCATAAAGTAGATTGATGCCAGTTGGACGGAAGAGAGAGACACAGTGAGCACCTGAGCCAGCATTTACAACCTGGAAGGTCCAGGTGAATTGAATCAGCTGGCGACCCTCCCGTGTTGGCCGAGTGACCAGTGAGGTAGGCAGGGACGCTGTCCAAGACTGTGGCAGTGTTTGGACGGTCCACTAGTTCATTCACCTACTGTAGAAAGATCTCTACGGGATCGAGGCAGACAGCTGTTGATACACTGCAAACAGGACTTGGATGTGAACGTGCTGCAGAATTATTTGATATTCAAAATTATCTCAGTTGCATTAACAAACGCCAGAACATCTACAAAACATTTGAGTTGTTATTTTTCTAAAAAGTGACAAAACTCTCGACAACATTGAAATAAAACTTTGAAATACAAATCTGTGCTGATTTTTTTTCTGTTGCTTGATACAAAAGGAAAACCTGCACAGTTCTCATTTTCCATGACTAATCTACAAGAAGTGTGTCCAACAGAACATGATTTATTCCAATTTAGGGAATCCTGGATACGGTAAGGTTTTTTTGTTTGTTTGTTTGCTTGTTTGTTGTTTACTTCATTTATAAGATACAGTTTGTTGACATGCAGGTTCCACATCTGCACAGCAAAATTAGCGAAAAATAGGAAAGAAACAAAAGATTAGAAAGAAAAAGAGAGAAAAATGAACATGTCAGCCATACCGCTGCACAAGTAATGGAATAATAATCATGATCAGAATTGTGGCTTCCCACAATTAAATAACATGATCAGCTGTGACATTTGAAATGCTTCAACCATTAAAAAAAAATCTACTCATAGAAAACAGCCAATGTGGATAAAATAATTTGGTTTTAATTGGGTAAATCTAATTTTATCTAAACTTTCCAAAGTGATTTCTGGTCACACACTGGTCTGCACGTGAGGCGTTTAGGGAACATCAGTAAATTGTAGTGTCTGTTGACAAGCTGATTTTTAGCAAGCAAGTCAAATTAGGTAGTTCATATTTTCCCTTTTGAATATGTGCTCAGTTCGGCTGAAGAAACTGACTGTCACTCTTATGTTTGATGTAGAGCTTTGTACATTTCGCAGTAATGTAGCACAACATGGGAATGACTAAAGCCGATCTGAACGCCATCCAAAGCAAAACTATTCTGGATGCCAATCCATGTGAGAAAGGTTCACACTCCAAAACAAAAGTCTTCACAGTAGTATGTCTGCTTTTTCCACAACCAGCTGCAACAGTAACTACGCTGTTGTGGCCCTAAAACTTCCTGCTGCACCCCTTTACAAATAAAAACATGTTCTGCTTTTTCCATCTTATAAGATAGAAATTCTTCCTCAATCTTAACAGAAAATGTAATCTATGTCTCGTTTTCTGCAGGGGGCTTTTAACCATTTACGAGTGATTGCTTTTTCTTATTACTGCCATAAATATGTTGAAGTATTTTCTCATTTTTCTGTCCCTCCTTCTGGCAGAAGAGACAAGTCTGCCAACGCAGCCGAAGAATGTTCTGGATGATTTTTCAGATATTTTAACAAACCTCAATCAATCAATGTTTGGACCGATGTTAAAGTTATCTTACCGTGAAATTCTTCCTCCATCACTCCCTTTGCATTTCCTTGGCACAGTTTTGAAATGATTGATTTAGAACCACAACTGTAAGCCTGTGCAATCAGTTGTATGATTCCATTACACGGCATATTTGTCTCGTTTTTTCCCTCTTTTAAGAAGTATTGGCACAACTGTAACTGTCTGAAAGAGTCAAATGTTATTTTACTGTTCTTTTCCATTATTCTACAGTGAACAGTGATATTTCCATTTATCCCCAACGTAAACCTACTTCAGAGTCACATGAAGCCCCTCAAAATATTAAACTGTAATCCCTTTACTAGTAAGTCGCTGGTTCTTCCTGGCATGAGAAACAATCAACTCTGACAAGTACTCTACACTTAAACGGCTCATTAACCATGAAATGCATACACCGGAGCGTTATACTCCATGCAATTATTTTATTTCATTTATTTTGGCACTCACCTCCCTGGTATGCCTCAAGAAATTAGTTTTTATAATGCTACTAGTGGTGCGAAAAATGCAGAGTATACGTTTCTTTTCCCAAGTGAAGCTACATGAAAATGACAGCCACAAAGGATGTTGGTTCTACTTTGATGCAATGATGGGAGGAGATGGGAATGCAACACCGGGGCGTCAGGTTTAGTGCAGAACAGAATTTATTAATACTGCATATACTGTATATAGCAACAGCTCTGCAGAGGAAGAGGAAGTCATGAAGCACATTACTTAAAATCACAACTGCTGCATGAAAATGACACAGCTAGCTGAATGGGACAACAGTCAGCATCGCAAAAGGAGTTAGGAAAGCTGTGGTAATGTCAAATAGTTCCCCTCAGCCACCTCGACCTTCCTGTAAACCTCAGGTGTAGCTTTCCAAGATGAATTTCCAGCTTGTAAAGCCAGAAGACTTCCCAAACTCCCCTGGAAGGAGTCTTCAGCTATCGTGGGTACAGCTGTGAAAAGCAAAGAGGAGCCGAGACTTCAAAAAGCTGACGGAAGCTGACGGAAGCTCTGAAAGTCTTTAGCTTATCCAGAAACAGAAATGTTCCAAAAAAAAATCCCAAATAATGCAGGAGGTGCCTCATGTGTGCATCAACTATTCCACAAACTGTTCATCTCACCTGCACGTTGCAAGGATTCACATTCAATTAGTAGATTGATTTGTATATTTTTAAATATGCTACCAAACCTTGATCCTATCTCAGGTTTCTCAATACAACACTGTCATCAAAAACTGTCCAGCAGTTCTTACGTTCAAAACCATCAACTCAGCTGATTGGCTCCTATCGATTTGTTCCAACCAATCAGGGGAAACAGTCATCCTCTAATTTCACTCAATTCAATCTTATTTATATATCACAGAATCCTGTCATCTCTGGGCACGTTGTATAATGTGATAAATGCTGGATTGTAACTCTTATGACACAAGGTTAGTGACCACAGTGCATCCATTAACTACACCCAATCACTTTGCTCAACATTATTTAAAAGTACATCTCAAAAATGGCAAATGTTCATCCAACCCTTAAATCTAGGTTCTGTAAAAGGTCCCTGCAGAAGTTCCTGTGGATCAGAGAGAACCCTCTGATTCCCAGTTAAATGTCAAACTAGCTCTTGCTGCTGATGGCATCTCCTTTAGCTAATCCCTCCCTGGTGGGGGGAAGCGTTCCTCTCTCATCGTGAATTGCGATTTGCATTTTAAAAAACATCTTATTCGTTTCACTAAATTCCCAGAGTCAAGACTGAATGTGATCACAGCGAGTGTGTGGGTGACTGTAGCAAAAAGGGTTCAAACGGAAAGCCACAGAGCTGCATACACAAAGATTTACATGATTGTTTTCGTTGGGTGATGGGGCTGTGATCAGCCACCTCCAGAGCTTATCTATAATACCACTGGTACAGTATCACAGGCCTGCAAACGCACACACATACGGCTTGATTGTGTCCTCCATCAAGGCAAGCTGGCAGAGCAGCAACGTTGTGAAACAGAAGCAAGCAGAGGAATTACATGCAGACGGAAGACACTGGGCTTCTTTTATTCAGAGATTACTTTTCACTGCAGCTCTGCTTGTCTCCATTAAATTCTGTGAATGGTGGCAGTAAGCTTGAGAGAAGGCAAATGACAGACAGCTGAACACTCGACGCATCAACAAAGCTGGCTGTCCCGAATACATTGTTGTGGGGATTTGAACATTCAGTAACTTGACTTTTAGCCACAGATGGTAACCTAACATCATGCTTTGATCGTATGGAGGTCGCAGTTACTAGATGACAAGCTGTTGCTTA
>NW_007579013.1:70613-80538 GCF_000690725.1 Stegastes partitus
CTGTAGCTGGTGTTTTCAGACTGCACTGAGGACTGGTGTAAATACAGTCTGCGATTCTTAATATTATTTAAAAGCACAGTTGTGCCTGTTGCTTCAGATATGCTCAGGCATGTATTACTTAATTACAAAAAGAGCTTTGCTACTGACAGGCTACTTGATTCAGAAAGCAGCACCATTTGCACCACACAGCTGAGACGTGTAGTTAAAGTGGTGACACCAGTAGATGCAGTGACGCTACTGCCCAGCACTGTGTAGACACAGATTTATTCACTTGCATCTAAGTTTAATCTTAATATAAGACTCCTGGGGTGTCAAAACAGATGCATGAATGTGATCAATATAATCTGATGATAAATGGAATTCTTCCATTGTGATCCAGACCAAAAGCAGAAGATCATTATTTTAAGCTCAGTGATATGGTGGATTACACTTGAACAGAGTTGGAAACATAAGGATGTGAATGACTGGGGAAGTAAAGAGCCTTGTTGTTGTTTACTGAAGCTCTAATCTGTTGCAGAGCTGTGAGCAACTCTAAGTGACACCACAAATGACACTGGAGGAGATCTGGAGGGCAGATTGAAGCGTGACACACAAACAAACACACAAACCGACACAGACTCCTGCTGGTGCTGGATGTGGGGGGATCTTGTGTGGCCCTGAACCAAATTGGGCGGATGGAAAGAAGAGAGGGATGACGGGAGGAGAAACATGAGGAGATGTGAGGAGGAGAGGCAACGAGGAGCATGGGAAGCCCCGATAAGCTTATCAGAATGAGACGCCATCTGCCCTCTGCCTTCCCCATATCTCCGTCTCTCTCCCTCTCACTCGGTTTCTCACTTTCCTCCCTCTTCAAAGTCTCAACTGGCAGTAGCCTCTCAAGCCAACCTGCTAAATGCCACCAGAGGGAAAGCCTCCACGCGGAGATAAGGCAGCAATTTTCCACTGCGCGCTAATGCTAGCAAGCACTGTTTGACAGCTCATTATCATCCATCCATCTTTAGGACCCATCACATCGCTTCATGCTAAGTATGGAACATGTCATGTTTAACTTTGTAGCACTTTATCCAAGTAAAATAACATGATCACATGATTTTTGTGTGACCTACTGCCTCTAGTGGCCTGTTGAGTGTTTTCAGCCTGTAGGCGTTTCATGTTTTCATGTAAAACACTTTGAGACCTCACTGGAAGTAAAAGTAATTGTGTAATGTCAAAGCTCATTAATGTTGGAGCTTTTAACATTACTTCTGCTTAAAAAGAAAAAACTAGAGAGGGCAAACTCATGTAACATACATGAAGCTAACAGGACGAAACACTCAGTTTATACAAAGGACAATTTGCATATATGCATAATTTCATTCCTACTTTAACTGTGAACAGGGAAGATAATTAACTATCAAGAGAACATAAATGTACTGTGAGTGTTTTACAGGAGAAGGAGGTCAATAACTTAATCGGAGCAGTGCTACGATGGTAAAAGCTGTATGTAAATATCACACCAACACATACAGTGGCTCTAAAACAAGGATTCACCCCATCAGGAGTTTTCCCTTTTCTTTGCTTTTCAGCATTAAATCAGAGTCAGTTTAACTTGGCTGTTTGGAAAACAGGTTTCTACCAAGCAATGTCAATTAATTACAAATATAAAACAATAAGTATTCACCCCCTTCAAACCAGCAGTCAGTAGATGCACCTTTGGCTGCAATGACAGCGCTGAGCCTGTGTGAATAGATCTCAATCAGGCTTACACGTCTGAGCACAGCAATTTTACCCCATTAGTCTTTGACAAACAGCTGAAGTTCTGTCAGGTTGCACAGGGATCTTAAGTGAACAGCTCTTTTCAAGTCCAGACACAAATTCTAAATTGGAGCTCTGACTCGGCCACCCACGACATTCACCTTGTTGTCCTTAAATCATTTCTGTGTAGCTTGTGTGCTTCAGATCATTGTTTGTTGCTGGGAAACAAATCTTCTGCCAGTTCTCTTCCTTCCTGTCCTTCAGAATTTACATATACTTTGCCACATTCACATGACCCTCTACATTTACAAACCTTCTAGCGCCTAGCATCCACATGATGCTGCCACCACCATGCATAATAAGGAGGACGGCGTGGTGATGACGACCAGCAGTGTGTGGCAGAAAAAAAAAAAAGCATCCATACTAACCAACAACAACACCAAGACCACGACCACCAATTAGTTGCACCTGTGTGGAACTAGATGAAGGTGTGAATGCCAATGTCATCACTTATTCTACATTTTATATTTCTAATTAGAGGAAATTACTTTGTGGAAATGTGTTTTCTCTTCGACATAAAACAAGTTGGTTTTTGTAACTTACTCTCCAAAAAGCTCATTATATTGACCATGACTTAGGATCCAAAAGGAAATAAAAGGGGAAAACTTCGAAGGAGGATAAATACTGTCTATAGGCACAGTAATTCTGAGCATAAAGCTTAATGAGTAGTGCGGCAACTAAACTTCTTTTTGCTTGTAAGCATAAATTACTTGTCTAAACATTTTAATGGTATATATTTATAGTGCACGCTGTTAAAAAGGAGCAAAAACTAACTTAAAATGCCCTTTTATGGCCTTTAATGTACAAATGACACAGTAGGAGTTTTAGGAGACGTTTTAATACACTACTGAACAACAACCGCACTTATAAACCTTTGACTTTATATATTATAAGATGCTAATGATTTTGAGAATGGCATTTACATCTGTATATTAGATTTAGATTTTTGTCTGTTGGGTATTAATTCATTTGAATGTAAGCCTGATAATAAAATGCTTACATTGCTGCTGTGTTGCTCCATTGGTGCTGCAGGAACCTTGAGCTGGAGGTTCATAAACTCCAAGGAGCTGCACTTCTAGCACCACTGTTGCCCTTTGCTTACACCCACAGTAGAGTGTTACTGAGGTGTTTGGTGAGTACATAACGCTCTTCTGTTGTTGAAAGGGTAAAGTCAGAAAAAGACTGAGTGTAAATGAAGGTTACCAATTGGTTCCTTCTGTTCTATGTTGTAATCCTTGCTCTTTGCCTCTTGGCTGCCATTTTTGTTGATCTCCCCCTTTTCTCCTGTTTTTTGTGTTCATAGAGAGTGAAGTTAAGATTGTGACCTTTTGTTTTGGAGTGTGATTATATTTTACGTAAAGGTTGAAATGCCCAACAACTTGACCCCTGACATCCTTCCTTTTCTTTGAGGGTTACCCCCCTTTTTTCCCTTGAGCATCTTAGGGGCATAACATCTACGAATATAAAAAAAATAATCTGGAAGTCTTCAACAACAATTGCTGTTTTTGTGCAAACAACAGTCCATAACCCAAGATAGTGGAAAAAGCAGCATCCTCCCATTGGCTGAGAGAGAATGAGAGACTGATTGGCCTGCTCGACAAATGAGTGACTGAAAGATTATTCAAGTATCTAAACTGTTTTTTGTTTTTTTTCTGTTGATTAATTAATCAACTAATCATTTCAGGACTTGGTGCACAAATATAATAGGACTATTATATATCCTGTTCATAAAGGCCGCCCCATTCGTTCAAATGAAAGCTGCTGATTGGGATAGGCTGCTCAATTAATCAACACTAATTGCCAATCAGAATTTTGGCTTCCCAGAATTAAACAAACATGATTGGCTACAACATTGAAATTTAGGTTCTGCTCATATGCATATCAAATCAGAGGCTTCCTAATCTAACAACCAGCCACCAGGGAGCAGTTCAGATGTTCTGAGGACACACAGCTGGATACACGCATCTGCAGAGGCAACCTGTGCACAAACTTCCTGGATGTTGCAGCTACAGTCCAGAGTGCCAAAGTAAAATACAACAGAGAGGAGACATCAGGTAAAATGTTATGCTACATGTCCACTGGATCCGTCACACTAACGATTCCTGTTGATTGTCTGTGTTGTGCAATGTATTCTGTTAGCATTGCAACGTCTTTCGAAAGACAGGATTTTGCCTTGCTCGCTCTTCATTTGCATGAGCACAGCATGAATTGGTGTAAACTTTCACTCACTCAAAGCCACAACACTACTTCTAATGTTACCTCACTAACGATTCCTATCCTTGTAAACCGCCAACACAGACATCTGGAACAGCAATGCTATATGTGTCACAGCACTGCACAAATTTAAAGTAGTTCTGTTGATTTAATTGCAGATTTTTAAAAAAAGTAATAATTAAAAAAAAGGTACAATTTTTCTATATTTTGCCTGCACTATGAAGGACAAGAGGCCGAAATGAGCTTCCCTCGCAGGGTGGCTGGGTTCAGCCTTAGAGATAGGGTGAGGAGCTCGGACATCCGGAGGGAGTTCGGAGTAGAGCCGCTGCTCCATCGCGTCAAAAGGAGCTAGTTGAGGTGGTATGGACACCTGGTTCGGATGCCTCCGGAGAGGCTTCCTCTGGAGGTCTTCTGAACACGTCCACCTGGGAGGAGACACCGGGATAGACCCAGAACCCGCTGGAGGGATTATATCTCTCGGCTGGCCTGGGAACGCCTCGGGATCCCCCAGGAAGAGCTGGAAAGCGTGGGGGGAAGGAAGTCTGGAACGACCTGCTCCACCTGCTGCCCCCACAACCCAACCCTGGATAAGCGGAAGATAATGGATGGATGGATGGATGGATGGATGGATGGATGGATGGATGGATGGATGGATGGACGGACGGACGGACGGATGGAGGGATGGATGGATGGATGGATGGATGGATGGATGGATGGATGGACGGACGGACGGACGGACGGACGGATGGATGGATATGAAGGACAAATTTGAAATTGATGCAAAGATTCATACATGAGCTTTTTTCAGGGTAATAACTTTCCATCAAATTTTATTCATATCTGTACATAATTTTAGGAATCATGCCAGCCAGCAAACCAAACCAGTTGATGATGTGTGATCAGTTCAGTTTGTTTCTCCTCCGTACATGTATGCATCAATACAATGAGACACTCCAAACATCGACCTGCAAACTACAGTCTGAGGAGCATCAGGGCACACTTTGATTTATTTTTTTATTTGAGAAAGTTCCAAATGAGTTCTAACTTTTCTTCAGCTCCGCCTGACTTCACTTTATCCCTTTAGTAAAACCACAGCACTCTGTGGTTTTACAAGACGGCTCTACCGAGATAGCTGACATTACCGGGAACAAAGCAATTTCAAGACAGAATAATGAAAGGTCAACTTCCTTTCCCGATCACCCAGTCAGTGGTCACTAAACAACACCACCGGGACCCGCTTTAGAATTACACCATTACACCCGATAATTCAGCTGTCACACAGACATCCATTCATCTGCCTTTAACATCCAGCACCTCAGTGCCTCTGCGATCGCATTTTCACATTTTTCAAAATGATACTCCCTCACCGACGCCTTGATAATCAGGCTGAACTGCCACTTCATTTCACCTCCTCATTCAGTCTGACATCGCACTTTTCTGAAGCTGCAAGGAGCAAGTAACCTGTAAGGCTCCATCTATCACACCTACACTTATTGAAATTTAATGACTAGTTTGTGGTGTTCTACAACCAGAAAAAAAATACCTGCTGAAGAGTACAACACCAGAACTTATTTATTTCATTCACGAAAGATCAAATTATGGTGTCAACCAGTCAGCTGCAAACTGAAGAAACAGACGTACATGTGCGTCTATGCATACTACCGCCAAGACGAGGCATAAATGAGGATGTTCCACGTGTGCGCAAACATGATGAAGACCTCCTGACAGCGAAAGGAGCTGCCTATTTTACTGTGTTTAGACAAAATGAAAAGAGAAAACTGTGTGAGCACTCAACAAAAATGACCAGGGAGGTGGAATACAGCACAAACATCATGGAATGCATACAGCACATGAACTAGCGTCTGGTTTAATTTATTGTCCCTCAGCCTGCTTTTTGTGTGGACAGTCCAACCAGAAAGTTTAAGTTTCATGTGGATGTGTCGGAAAAACTGGAAGTGATAATGAAACAGAGCAGTGAAGGTTTGATTCCAGTGACAATTGAAAATTTCTGTCCGCCTAAAAAGTTCAAGAATCTCAGGATGTTGTTCATGCGTGATAGGAATATGGAGCACGAGATGGACAGACAGATTGGTGCAGTGTCACCCATAATGCAGGCGTTGTTCCAGACCATTGTGGTGAAGAGTCAGCTGAGCCAGAAGGAAACGCTCTTGATTTAATCTACATCCCAACCCTCAACCGTGATCATGAGCTCTGAGTAGTGACCAAAAGAATGAGGCTGTGGATACAAGCGGCCAAAATTCAGATCCCTCTGTAGCGTAGCTGGGCTCGGCCTCAGAAGGTGAGGAGCTCGGACATGCAGAGGGATCTCAGAGCAGCGTCATCGCTCCTTCACGTCAAAGGGGGATAGATGAAGTCGTTCAGGCATCTGATAAGGATGCCTACTGGGTGACTTACTTTTTTGGGCTTTCCAGAGACATCAGGGTAGACCCAGAACTTGGGAATATAAATCTCATCTGGCTTGGGAGCGCCTCAAGATCCTCCAGGAGGATTTACAGAAAGGACCTGCTGGAAAGACCGGTTTAGCCTGCTGCCACTAAGACCCGACCCCGGCTAGGCGGATGATAATGAATGAATGGATGTATAGTTTATGAACCATTTGTAATTCTGTAATTCAACTTAAAGCAGTTACCACGACTTTAGACAGCGTGTAGGCTGTTGATAGCTCCTTGCTAATAGAAGAAGAGTGCGTGGGTAAACAAACGAGGCCGAGAGGGGACCACCGACCTGAGCGTTCTTTGGCAGGAGTGTAGAGGGGTGAAAAATGACTGGACTGGGCCATAATTACACATCAGAAAGAAGTAAGATTTTATATCTAACACAGCAATGACTTAGCACAAACTGCTTACAATCAACAGACGGAGCTTTCTGACCCACTCCAGAAGATTTGTCTACATTCCCACCTCGGGCTCCATCTCTTTGTGTTTGTGTGTGTGTGTGATTCTCCCTATGGCTGAGTGCATCATTTGAATAATAAAAGAAGAAGAATCCACATAATACCACGATATACAGACCTTTCTTAACATCAGAGATTTGTCATGGCAAGAAAAGCCCAAGTGGAAACACCATTAACGACATCTCAGTTCCATTTAAGTGTCCCAGTCAGGCCACTAAGTGCTGACTAAGACCCTGGATCTGTCAAAACTAAAAGGGAAGCCACAATTAACCCTCAAAAGCACACGTCATTAGTGACCCTGCATTTATTGGCAGATCAAGCCATTTATAAAACATTTACTGCTTGGAACCTTCTATCTGTAGCATTAATAATATGGAAGGACCGATTATCGATACGGACGATTATTGTGGCCGATATTTGGCATTTTCAGATTATCTGTATCGCTTTTTGTTTTCTTGTTTTTTTGGGTTTTTTGGACAATTATTGCTTTATTTAAACGTGCTACCTTAGATCTGAAGCAGCCACCTCTCTCTGTCTGTTGTCACTCTATAAACGAAACAACAAACTCAAGCCGTTGCCACAAACCAGATAATTAGCTTCTCTCACAGTGACTAAGGCTATGCTAACAGCTAGTGGCTACGTCAGAAGGCGTCTGATGGACCGAATCAATGGCATGATGAGAATTATCAGTGAAAATGTACTGAGAAAAAGACAGAATCCACCAAACAGAACCTGAAATTCAACTGTGCCACAAAAAGTGCTGAAGGTGTGTTAATGGGCAGCAGTTCAAAGAATGTCTCTATGAAAAGCATTTAATAAATCAAGATAAAGCTTCACATACAAACTAAAATATCCATAATTTATGATGAAAAGGTTTGAAGAGAATCAGAGATGGTCAAGCAAAAGGGCCCTCATGTTTTGTATGTCCCTAATCAATTAAAATGATCCAAGATTGACTGATGTCACGGATTTAAGCTAAAACTCGGACAGCAGTAACAACAAAGTGTGATGTGAAAAAGCTCATATATGTTGCGTGCTGCATGTAAAACTCATGTTGTGGACAGTGTGGATGAGGGTGTGTTGAATATGCTTGCTGGCTTCCATTGTGTTTGTTAAAAAAAACATGGCCCAGGCTAATGCTAGTAGCCAGAGGTACAAAGAAAATAGATTTAGTGATGTAGAACCAACTGAACTATGAGCTGTTGATCCTAGTGGGAAGGAACAAGTGTATTCTTTGGTAAAAAGGAGAAACACTCTTCCTGTCCACTGGAGAACAGACCAAAGGTTAAGAAAATCTTATGAGCAACAAGATTAGCTGCTAAGTGGACGTAGCAGCAGCTAAGAAAAACTCATGAGCCACATGATCTGAGAAGTTAGAGCGACAGAACGATAGGTGGACTTTGTTAAGGAGTAAAAACTATGAGCCACATAGTCTGTCATTAGTGACACAGAAAAATAAGTGGACTTTGATAGAGAGTTGAAAATCTCCATCAGTAAAACAGTAAGTGGACATTGTTAGGGCAGCTAGTCAGCAAGAATGAGACTGAGAAAATCTAGACTTTTGATGAAGACTGTTTGTGAGGTGGTTGTGTTACAGAAGAGTCACTAGTGTTCAGATGTGAGTTGTTGTGTAGTTTGTCAGGAACAAGCTACATAAGAGTTCTATTCAGGTTGAGGAACCTGAGGCCTTGTTCTGCTAATCTGAAATTAAGGAAGTGAATTCAGCTTCAGTAGGATACAGGAGATTTATCTGGTTTTAAAAGTGAGTGGTCGATCCCTAACGAATAATAAACTGTAACGAACACACAAAATATGGAATTCATGGTATTTTACAGTCATTTCAATACATCAAAGTAATGTTGTTTTTTCTTACTATTTCTCAGTTTAGATGGACATACTCCTTTTTTTTTTTAGCTGGGTCATCCTGCACAAGTTGCTTCCCACAGAATGAAACCAAAACCAAATCAGTCAGCAGGGAAACAAAGCACAAAGAGACAGCTGGATTATTGAAACGGGAATGTAGCTGTTCCATTAGACAGGAGACAGACGGATGGAAATGTGGTAATTCTGCATCACATGGTTGTAAATGCTAATTTTTTATGTCATACAAACACAAAACAAGCACTTTGTCTAAATGGTTATGATCCACTTCTTCAATTATCAAATAACGAGACACAACTGCTCTGTCCTGTTCAACGCTGCCATCTGTGGTATTTAGTGGAAGAAGATAAACTTATGTTTGAAAAAAAAATGCTAAATTTACAATAAATAGCGAGTGGACCTCCCTGATTTACCTCAGAAGTTCTGTTTTTTCTCAGCTGAAGTGAAACAGCGATTCAACACGTGTGAGTTCGCGGGTCATCACGGCTTACTGATTCAGAAAAACTGAAGCTGTGCAATCACGGGAAGCTCTTTCTCGTCGCCGCTCTCTATCTATCGATCGCTGGCCGTCTTCTCATTACAGCTGTGAGCAGGCCTGCAGCAGTGCACTCTGATGCGAGACAGGACCCCTCTATCAACACCAGCCCTACAGAGAGAGAGAGCTTCCTGTTTGTGTGCGCCATCGCAGCTCACAGCCCTTAAAGTGGGCTTCAAAGCCTCAGACAGAGTGTGAAAGTGTGTGTGAGCATGACGGAAAGAGGCTTCTTGAGGGAAATTGGTTCTTTTTCTTATATCTTTTTCTTTATGTGTCTATCTGTCTGACGCAGTCTCCCAGCAATTGGTCCACATGGCTGAATTTATTAGTTTCACAATAAAGGCTGTAAAACTGTGGGACGCTTACATCTTTTTTTTGATCTGTTCTGTTTTGTGGGTCTACATCCACATCATGTGACTCAAAAGTTTAATGTCCCGTGACTCAAGTTTTTTTGTTTTTTTGGGGGGATTTGCACATAAAAAGAGCAACGAAGCACATTAGCAGGCTGAAGGGGTGGCGGTACGATAGACCACATGATTTTCACCCAGAAGGTCCCGTGCAAAATGAACAGTTTCCACTAAGTTTGG
>NW_007579013.1:80938-128493 GCF_000690725.1 Stegastes partitus
GGATGGATGGATGGATGGATGGATGGATGGATGAGTCATGGATGGATGGATGGATGAGTCATGGATGGATGGATGGATGGATGGATGGATGGATGGATGGATGGATGGATGGATGGATGGACAAAGTGGGCACATTGTTCAATGCAATATATAGCCTTCGGGATAATTCAAAATGTCTTCTAAGATGTACAACATTTTTTTCAAGTGCACACAGTTGCTACCAATACTGGAAAAATGGTAACCATACATAATAAAGGTACTTTACTGCTTTAAATTGTTTCTATACTCTCCTCTCTGGTTTTTAATTAGAGTTGTTTCAGTTGGGCCAAGTTCAGCAGAAAAGTCCCTGAATTTTAGAATTTTTGTCACATCAGCGTTGGTCACAGATGAGTCACAAACAGCTTCTCGGTTGAAGTTTTGCTGCCTCTGGTTAGTACGCTCAGTTTTGGCATATTTTTAAATGAAACATGTCAAGTAACAAATGAAAGTTACACGGCTGCAATAAAGTAAGACAGGTAAAAAGTAAATAAATAGTTAATACACCAATAATTTGTTTAGATATCTATAACAGTACTGACCAACTGACAGATTGTTCTATCTGATTCTTCAGAATTAGTCATCACAATTCCCTAAAGTCCAAACTGATACCTTCAGGCTGCTTCTTTTGTCCGACCAACAGTATAAAACCAAAATTTATAACGTTTACTGTCGCATAAAACTGAACAGAACATTCAATCATTTCAACTGATGTAAGAAGAACTAGAGACTTTTTGACAGTTTAAAAAATGACCACAAGAATTAATCTGTTATTCAAATCCACAAATAGTTTCAGCTCTTGTCTGAACCACTTCATCTGGAGGTGAAGCTGAATGTGAGGGAGCATGAAACTATGATATTAATCCCCGAAGGTTGCTGTATTGTTTTGGTCAAGAGGTTAGGTGAGAGTGAGGTGTTGCAGGTCAACTCCATTGAGCAACCTTTACTTCTAGCTGTGTTCGCCCAGAAGCTACGAACTCAGGTGTTTGTGAGTCGTGTCTGGAAGCAGAGAGAGAGCGGAGCTGCAGTTCATGTTATGCCAAAGTTTCCCTGAGGCCACAGCACAACACACACACACACACACACACACCACCGACACTCAGCGAGGTGAACAACAACAGAAGTGGTGTGTGTGTGTGTGTGTGTGTGTGTGTGTGGTAAACCTTTGTCTCTGATGTACGCCTGCTATCAATTATTTAACCAGACACTACCTGCTACCGTGGAACAAACACAGACAAACACGTATAATTAACAGAGGTGTGTGTGTTTCGGTGTCCTGCAAACATCACTTGGATGGTGAGCGCTTCAGTCTCTGGCAAATCCTACACACACACACACACACACACAGACACCTACACACACACACACAGGACTGTGACTGTGAGGACAGATAGACAACATTCAGGTTCAGCTACACACTCATTCGAAATCATTGATGCAGATGCAGGTTTACGGCTTCAAACAAAAGTCTAACTACTTTCGAAACACTTGAACACCTCCATCCTTCCAACTTCAGCTGCTTCTACTGTCCAACTGACTTTAACTCAGCACTTGAGCGTCACTTCAACTCCTTTCAGTGCTTGCATCAGCCGACACTTGCTTTCAGGCTGCCTTCCTGTCCGTGACTAACGTCTGCTGAGAGGAAGCCAACATTAAAAACTATTCTGGCTTGCTTCAGCCTGATGTGTTTCCAAATAATGTGTCCATTGTGTGTCTCTATGGGTCACGCTAACTGTGCACCCTTCATCTCCGTTCAGGGAAACAAGTGGGCAAGCATTTCCCTGAATCAAACTTTTAAAATCATTCTGCTTCAGGGAGTTTGAGGATTTTGTAACCAACATTTAACGATTTTGTGAGATAATATGTGAAAAAAGAAGATATTCACTTGGTACATGCTTAAGAGTTTAATTGTGGACACAGCTCTTCAAAAAGCAAGCAGGAAAGGCAAACCTTTTTCACCCAACAGTGTTTCAAAACGCAGACAGCTTAATGTAACTGCTTTCTGATCCTTCAGCTCCACTCAGCACTCACACTTAAACGCAGCCATCTCTTACTCTCCAGCTGCTTTTAGTTGGGACTCTTCACCGTGATCACTTCGCATGTTTGGTGACGGAGACACTGAAAATGTGTCCCATCTTTTCTTTTACCATTGCCTTAGTTTTTACTCCAGATCATGAGAAGAAATGTTTTAATTTTCAAGTATCTACGTAATATCTGCAACATGACGTTGTTTGTTTTGGCTTCAGTCTCAACTGAACACTGAAATGTGCTTTTATTAGTGCTTTTGACTCCTTGAGGACTTTACTACATATAAAACTTTCAGTTAAATATTTTATATTTAAAGTGACATTTTATCTCCTTTCAGTGCTTGAACTTCATCCGACTTTTCTCCTTTACTTTGTAGGGGAATCACTCATTTGAGCAAGTGTCCCCACTTTATCACATTACTACACAAACAGTCTACAGATTGCAGCAAAGCTCTGCTCAGTATTTCCCGATTACCCACATCTGACCTGCCATTTCACATCCTGATTGCAGGAGGATTTTGTCGGTGTGAAGGAAAGGGTGACTGAAGCCTTTAGGGGAGAGAAAAGGGGGGAGAGAAAAAAAGAGCAGAAAAGAGGGGCAACAAATACAGAGAAAGCTGGATTCAGCTGAATTGCACTAACTTGAAGCAGGTGGCAGAGACACACAGAGAGATAACCACAGAGGGTAATTTGTTCTGGTGTTGTATCTTCGCTGCTGCAGGTCAGAAAGCAGAGTGCAGCTCCAGACCTTCACCTCGGGCTGCTGCAGGAAACCACCCATCAACTGGGCACCTTAAATAAAGCTTTGACAAAACCAGCTCTCTGCTCATATTCAGCCTGTGTTCACATCCACTCCATGTTTGTTTCTTTAACTGGTAGAGAGGCAACGTTGATTCTACCATTTTATTCGGGCACCAGAACTATTCTGAACCATGAGCTGATTGTGTATCTTCAACTTGAGGCTGTTTGAATCTTGTGCTATTAACTTGTGTTAAATCTGGATGGATCCCCGTTCATCTAAAAGAACCTACCATAATAATAACTTTAGTTAAATGTAATTCTTCTGTGTGAATACCTGTTTTTATCTACACTGATATGACTATATTTGGCAATATTACATTTAGACAAATGAAAATATCTCTTCATACCTCACTGGTTGACAGATGGCACATCTGGAAGGCAGAAAAGCCTGCTTCAAAGTACAAAACAGCATTTGTCTCACATTTATGAGACCTGAAGGTTGTTATCAGGACCAATCAGGACTTAGTTTAAGGTCGTACTACTGACTAAAATAAAGACTAAGAGAATTCAAAGTGACATTGATGCTACTGTTTCCAATCTGACATCTTTTACAAAACCCAAGCTCAAAAGCTCAACATCTGTTGAAAAGATGACTGAAACGGAGAGTTTATGGATGTGAACTCTTGACTCTTGAGTTTCCAGGAAGAACACTCAAGGGTCGAGCCACAGAGTCAAAGATCTTCATGCCCTGCACCCCTCCATCTACAGCACGGTCTTTCCAACCATGAGGATTCTGGTTCAGTGGTCCTAAGCAGACTGAGGCTAATCCTGCATTGTTCTTGTTGTTTTGCAGGTGGCAGAAGCAGAGGTTGATCCGTCCTAGCACAGAAGTCCTTACAGACGTGGTGGAACCAAGACACACTTTCCAGTCAACAGAGGGCATGCACGTCTAACACATCAGGCCTCTGGGTTTGACTCTTGAAGGGCACTAACGCAGCACCAGAGGCCTCATAAATCAAGGAGCATTACACCTTCATCTCTGTGCAGCATAAAATACCTTTTCTCTTCCAAAGTTGGCTAGCTTCATAATTGCTTTTGCTGCTTTGAATGTTGGCATCCACTGTATCATGGCGGAGATAATGATGTCTATGAAGGTGAAATACTTGACTAGTTAACAGAGCATGACCGCCAGCTCTGGGATGGCTGCTGCAGGAGCTGACAAGCAAGATCTTGGTCTTGGAGTGGCTGATTTGGCCAGCTTTGCAATCCTTGGAGTCCATGAATCTCAAGGACTTTGGCAAAGCTTTTACGAGTAGGGGCTGCAAGGGCAAGGTCATCGGCATAGAGCAGGTCTTTGTGCATCCAGTCACACAAGAGGATGGCCAGCAAATGTCCCACTCTGGCAACAAAGTGGGACACGAGATGATCCATCACACAGTCTGTGACAACGACACAACCTTGTCACACACAAAGGAACAGTGGAAAGCTGTCAAACACGCTGTGGACGCAACATTCACAACCCAGGAAGAGAAGAGTCGGACCGCTGAGGACGGACTTTGGAGGACTGACTCACGAATTGGTAAAAGCAGCTTCACACCAACATTCACAACATTCTCTCCTTCTTAGCAAACAGCAGCGTACATAATATTGAGGCAGCAGCTTCGCATGTTTAGCAGGAACTAACGCTACTTTCACCAGTTTTAAAAAAATGACAGGCCAAATCAGCTGTTGTTCGTTAGCGTAAACTGTGTGAGCAACTCAACAACAAAGTTAAACCTGGCTGTTGTCGAGTTTGTGTGCTCTCAGAATCCTGGTGTCTGTCCTGAAACAAAGATCGTGCCTTGATGGGTTTAATAGTTCAGAACCTTCAGAATTTACTGTGCCAGATTTTAAAGTGCCAACAGTATATTTTACCAACACTGGAACACAAGTATTTTTCTACTGTGTATTTTATATTCACCCCTGTGTACCGAGCGTCTTTGGCACAAATGTGTTTTTCAGGATGAATTACGGTGACTCTGATCTCATTTTAAGGTTTAGTTGAGTGCTGAGTCATTTAAATACATGAAAATAATTAGCACGTATAAAATAAAGCAAGACCGTGTGGGTGTGTTTACAGAATCTGAGCTTTACTGAAACCCAGTGAGTCGACTGTGACAGGGTTGTTTTTTGGGGGGTTTTTTTATGCAGCGGTGTTTGTTTGGACGAGCTTCTGCAGTTTGATGTATTAGATGAACGTGGAGGTAAGCAGCTGTAAGCGCACGACGCGGCCAGTCAGCCCACGGTAATGGTTTTATTATGGAGGTCAGTGCTCAGTAAATCACGGAGCTGCAGAGCTCCAGAGCCACAGTTATCTGATCTGGACTCAGTTTGCAAACAGATCTAATGAACTCTGTATCACTGATCTGAAACTCCACAAGTCATACTCCAACTCTTGTTTCTGCAGGTAAGTTATTCTTATTTCAAACAAATCTTTCTTTATATGTCATGACACACGAAGCCTGTATTAAAAATCATTACATTTTAGTGACAAAAAAATCTACGACTGATAAAGCTAAAACTTCCAAACATTCTCTGCTTCTGTTTTCTCAAATGTGAGTATTTGCTGCATCCCTCAGAATTAAATTAAATTACTTCTAAACTGAATATCTTATTTCTAATTTTGTATTTTTCTCAGTTTCAGACTGTTGGTTGGACATCTATGAGGCGGCCACATTAACATAATTCACTACTTCAGTCTCCAAGTTCCCTACTAATCAGATGTGACTCCCGGTGACTTTTTAATTTTCCCCAGAAAGAAATTTGAAATGAAAAGTTGAAGGGCTGCCGTTGTGACACAGTGGATTAGATCCAGCACGCGTCGCAGTGACTTGATGTTCTTGCCGAACAGAATTACCAGAACGCATTCCAAACATGGCGGGAGCACTGGGAGCAGTGTGTCGCTGCACAAGGAGATTACTAAGGACACAGTGGTCACATTTTAATCAGGCAAAAAGAAAAAAACCTTGTGAAATTAGACCATTTGAAGATTAATGAGAAAAAAATCTTTTGTGTTTCAACCTGTGCGTGACACTGAAGTTAAACTGAGGAACACACACACCTTTAATTTCTGCATTTTCTCAGTGTTTTCAGCAACCAGAGCACGGCCAAAACTCATACCTGTAACTTTGCTGAGTTTTACGCAGTGTTTTGATCTGCACTCAGGTTTTCATACTTATTTTTATTTACAGTTTTGGTTTAACTTCTCCTTTTCCTACAACCAGGAGTCTTGAGTTTAAGTTCACAGAAGATGATAAAGAACTGTGACATGATTTCTGAACTGTATTTCTAGTATTGAGGAGTACACTAGAGCTTATGGAGAAAAAACCTAAGAAGCATTCAAATAAAGTTTCTGACGTTCCAGACTTGAGATGCGAGTTCAAGGCAATTTTCTTAACCAATAGTCAACAATGTTATCAATCAATAATTACTAATATGAATGAAGCAAAGCAGACATTTCTCCAGGTACTGTTGATTTTAAAATTACACACATGACGTAGTTATATCAGCCAATCAGTGTCGGAAACGCAGTCCTTCTAGACTAAGGCTTGACATGTAAATGTGAGCGCTAGCTACAAATCTTTAACCACAACAGAACCTCGTAGTTCTAATGACGGCCTCCTCGGGTTGCTACAGAACCAACATATATAACAATATATTTTTAATCTGATAATCATTAACATCCCCACTCCAACAAAAAAGACACTCGGCTATCAGAGGAAATAAAGAAATCAATAGTGAGATATACGACATAAGTGGAGTTGTAACCTATTTTTGAAATCTGAACACACTGACGTGATGTTTGAATGTTTTCAGGTCGATTCATTGTGGTCATCATTATTAACAAATGCTCGTAAATAGACTTAGAAAAGACAGACAGAAGATATAGCTGCAGTTGTCTCCAGTTGTCTCTAAATGCATCGCTACAGCACAAACAGGAACCACTAACAGCTCATCTGGCAGTTTTAATGGCTAGAAAATAAAACGTAAATAACACAAACACACTATTCAGCAGTCAGATGCAGTAAGGGTTCATCTCACTTAAGTATTTTTCATATATCAAATTTTCTATTTTCGTTTGAATATGAAGAGCTTGAAGCTTAAAGGTCACATTGTTGAACCAAAAATACGGTGTGTGAGCAACAGGAGCTTAACGTCTTCCCGTTCTAAAATCTCATCAGAGATTTCCGCTAACTCTCACAAACCAATTAAGCCAAACTCATTAGCCAACTTGTTTGAGTTCGCTTCACAAACTGATCCTGAACCTGAAAGCAGCTGCTGCAGATTTGATTCCAGCTGCTCCACAATCTGATCAGCGGCTCTGACGAAACGCGCATCCATCACCAGCGCGGCTCCACCCCTCTGATAAAGTGAAAATACGCTCCCGCACAAACGGATAAGATAATCCGAGCTCTCCCTCTGGGCGCAAACTCACTGACTTAATAGTCTTGTGAATGAGGCTGATTTCTAAAACTCTTCCTTGATAGAGCGAGAGCAGAGCGGGCCCACTGCCGAGAACACTTGCACTTCTCCAATATGATCTTTATTACCAAGGTGCTGCTGTATCGCCTTTAGTCAAATCGTCTCCGATAGTTGAGTATTTGGAGAAACGTCACCATGAGGAGCGCCTGATTTATCTCTGGTTAGGACTCCAGGAGGCCGCTGCACAACGTATTTACTCATAACTAAACACAATGCGCTTCACCAACCCAGTGTTAACCTGGAGTTTATTTCTACCAAAACAGTTAATATTAATAGTACTGATTACAGTATATCTGTAAAACAACTGATGGCATCACTGTTTTCACAAACATCTTGGACTCGATCAGAAATGCGTTTTTGTATTCTGGATCTCATAATCTTATCATCGCTGCAGCACTTTACCGGCTTCTGATTGGCTCATTTCAGGGTTTGTTACATGGCAAAGAAAACAACTAGCGTCTTCTCATTACAGTTTCTCTGAAAAGGCCTTCTGTTTAGCAGTGGCGGCTGTGGCTCAGATGGTAGAGCGAGTCGGAAGTCAGCGGTTCAATTCCGCCCTGTAGCCTGTGTCATGGTCGTGTCCTTCGGCAAGACACTTCAGCCATCTGGTGTGAATGCGTATGAATGGATTGTTTGAGGTGGTGGTCGGAGGGCAGAATGGCAGCCACGCCTCTGTTAGTCTGCCCCAGGGCAGCTGTGGCTACAATCGTAACTACCACCACCAGAATGAATGTGTGTGAATGAATAACTGAAAGTGCAAAGAATCTCTGAGCGTCTAGAAAAACGCTTTATAAATCTGATCAATTATTATCAATAAGTTGTCTACACTTAAATATGCTGTCGTTTTGTTTGACTTTTTCCTACATTAATTAGATAATCATGGATCAATTCATCCACTGATGCTGAGGAAGCTGCACCGACGTCTCCCTTCATCAGTTTTTTCATACATTTGGTAAATTAGGGTTTAACTGGCAAACTGGGGGAAAATGACTGAAATGAAAACTAGGTTTAAATTTAAATAACAACATGAAACTAAATAAATAAGTTTTATTAACTTAAAAATACTGAGTTTAATAGTTGTGTGCTGAACTCATTCCATCCAATCAATTGACAGTTTGACTAGAACAGATTTCAACAGATTAATTTCTTAATTAAATGTTTTGAACTAAAGTCAACTCGTCCAGTTTAACAATGAATAGAATTTATTTTTACGATGTAATAAAACATGTAATATAATCAACACATCTCACCTGATTGATTTGTTGTTTTGTGTCACTTTAGAATAATTTAAATCGTAATTTACAAAAATCAAACAATTCCTTAAATTTGAAACTTTCCAGTAGTAACATCAGACTAAATGACCAAATATCATCTGTTAGCAGGAATACTACTGAATGCACACATTTCTTCAAGTCATGCATGTTGTGAATGTACACGGTGTTGTGTTTGGTATTCTGCTTCCACTTTGAAAATGGCAAAGCAAAGAGGCAAGGCTACTTTCAAAATATGCCACATGAATAAATGTATAACTATTGTGATTGTTTATGTTGTCGTCTAGATCTTATATGCTAAGCCTGGTTTCCTTACATAAAACACAGCAGATGAGAAGGTGAAATGTATTCAGTTTGAAAAAGAAAATAGTTTTTTAAGCATAAGAGAATTTATAATAATTAAAATAATCATATTGAATTTCCCTTCTGGGATAAATAAAGTATTTTTCATTTCATTTCATTTCAATTCATAAGAGAGGTTAGGATTCAGGTTAGGATTAAATGATAGCTTCACTACTTGTCACAACAGTCCGGTGTCCATTGAAACAGGTTTGATTTGTTGTCATTGTTCCTCTTCTTGGGGAACAAAACTCCTCAGTCCATATCTAGTAGATATCTTCTAGATTTATGTGTAAGAGGAGTTTCCCTGTAGTCAGAGATTCAATTAAACGTTCACACACAATGAGGGCTGTAGATTTGGTCCCTTATCACCGACACTGAAAACACATTAGGATCATTTAATGGCTGCTATAAACTGCAGGAATAATTACAGGAAGCTAAACCTGCCTCACTGCACACATGGGCGCCTACAACTCGTGGTAAAACATCTATGCTTTAAAGAAAGCTTCATATTTTATCTGCCACCTTGGAAAACCAAATCAAACACTTGTTTCTTTTGTATGCGTACCTGTAAGTCCAGAGATAGAAACTGAGCACCTGAGATGTGAAACGAATGAAAACCTGCAACTGGCGCACGACGCAATAACACTGCAACACCGCCACCTTGTGACGAGAGTACGTCACCCTGATCCAACAGAAATCTACACAAATTATTATTAAATAAACGATGGAAATACTTTTTCTGTCTTCCGTGTGTCTAACAGTCTGTCAGAATGTGAAAGAGTTCTTAGAGAAATAAGACGCTGACACAGAGTTACACTCCTGTGACGTTTGAGAGGGAAATTAGTGATGTGTTCCTATGCAAGGTGAAAGACAAACGTAAAGCAATCCTCCCATGACCAGACAAAGACAAACTGCCCAGAACAGAGAGAACTTGCCCCTCCAAAGGTAGAAGAATATAAATGCTGACGGTCCTTTTACATCCTCTCCCATGATCCTGTGTTGTGTGAGATTCTGAGAACTCCTGAATAAAGAGGCGCTAACTTCAAGATCCTCATTTTGAGAGTGTCGATTCTTCTTCACCCACAATAAACATTAAAAACTCAAATTTTGAGAATTTTGATCGCGCTCATCAGGTTACAAGTGAAGTTAGTGTGAACATATACAACCTGAAATTAAATGGCATTGGTCACTGCATGGTGCTCATGTGTGCTCACCTGAAGCAGACGCAAAGCATCCTGGGATGTGGGGAGACCAAATGGTGCTGTAGACGACCCCTTCATGACCTCTGAGTGTGGTCAGTGATCGGCTGAGAGTTGGGTCCCACTGGAGGGGAAAAAAACAACACAAAAACAGGACGCTGTGAGGAGAAAGACAACGAAAGTGATACAAGAAAAGACAAAGCAAATCTCACCACTTTGGCAGTGTGATCCCACGATCCAGAGACGATGAGGTTCTCTCCTCTGGTCTGGCTCCAGTCCACAGCGTACACCTTCACACAGGTTACAGTAAACACACTGTCCACAGCAAGGCAGTTAATTAATGTGTGTGTTTGTGTCTGTCTCACCTCCTGTGTGTGTTCTTTGACCACCCTCAGCGGAGCGCTCTGATTGGCTGTGTCCCACAGCTGCAGGCTGCCGTCTCCTCCTCCGGCCACCAAGACGTGTTCATTAGCTTCACTCCACGCCACGTCGAACAGACCGTCACCCCACTCCCAGCTGACACAAACACACACCCGTGTTACTGCGTTCACTCACAAATACAGGAACTACAACTAAAAATCACCATAAAGGACACCATAGCTGCACCAGTGCTAAATCTGGCCCCAAAGCCAAGACTTTTTTTTTTTGTCTTTCTTTTGATTTTATGAGTTTCTTGTATTTTACGTTGACTAGCTACAATACAATCTGTTTTGTTTGTTAAATGTTCTTCACTGATTTATTAAAATTCTCTTATGAGTCTCTGACATAAGTTGAAAATTTGCAATTAAAATTTATGCCTAAAAGCTTCTTTTCCACCCAAAAGAAAAAAGGGAAAGAATAAAATAATAAAATGACATTTTGAAATACACACAATGTAAAAGCCTGGATGTCAGAGAGAGACACTGAGACAAAGAACTGAAGAACTTTACCTTCTCACTAAAGCGACCCCGGCCTCTGTCTCATCCACGACCAACAGCGTGCCGCAACCTACAAAACCCACACAGAGCGCTTAGTCAAATAGAGTTTTATTTTATTCTTCAAATATATTTATCAGATGCAGATGACAAAAGTGTTTTTGTGCTAAAAGCTGCTTCAGTGTCCCTCTCATACTGTCTGATAAGATGCTCACAGACAACGATGATTATACGAAGACAAACCAGGGTACACGTTGGTCCCCGACTTTATAAGTGACACGACTTCATAAAAATGACGCCACTTATCAGAGTCCAAAAACAACTATAGAAACCAAAAGAATCATCATATTTTAACTCTTCCACAGCCTTTGAGCTACTTACATGTGTCATGAAGTTCTGTAAACCAAATCTACGCCTAAAATTCAGATGTTTCATTGAAATGATTTGATTCAATATGTCTTACTTAAAAAGTTGCCAAAACACACCTTTTCAATTCTGCGCTTCACAGCACAACTGAGACGCCGTGACTGACTCAGTAGTGACCGACAGTAACGTAACAAAAAAATAAATCAAGGACTTTGTAGCTGAACTGCAGACTGTGTTTACACACAGCAGATAAGAGACAAAAACAGGAAAACCTGAGTGATTTGAGCAATAAAATAAATGCAGAATGGTTCATAAATGGCTTCCAGAGCAAGTTGTCAGCAAGCTGTGGGAAGATACATTCAGCACAGTGAAATATTTTTCTAGAGTTGATGTGCAACGTAGTGTCAAAATGGCAGAGATTGTAAAGGCTGTAAAACATTCAGTACAATATCTACTGCTGGTGACACGTCTGGGCACTTCTGCATGTTGAGTCCAGTTTTTCTTTGTAATATTTGTAAAACAAATCACTAAAAACAGAACTTTCTTTTTTTGTTTCCATATATGGTATTGCAACGCTGTCATAGTGCACAGAAGACCTCTTTATGTTCTTCGTACTTCTAGTCATGGTTGTGTTGTTCCCATAGATGTCCAGGACTTTATATTGCAGGGAAAAATGAGTCCACAGTGAGTATAGAAGTGACAGGAGCAAAGAAAACACCTAGAATATATCTGGGGCTCAAAGAGTTGACCACTTTAATCAACTATTCAACAAAATGACTGCCTCACGCATTCTTTATTCAGCATGTTTTTTTGTTTCAGAAAAGTTCTACATGAATAAAGTCCAGTAGAGTTCAGAGTAATAAAACTGCCCTGTGGGGAGTCAAGAGGGGCCTTTCACATAAATCCAACCATGTCTGTGTGGAAGCATCATCACAATACTGGCTGTAGAGAATCTTCTGCGCTTTACATCAGACCTGTGATCACTGCCTTGTACTGACCAGCTATTCCATAGTACTGGGAGGCAGCGCAGGCCACTCTGTTGGGGATGAACGGAGACACTTCCACAGCGTAGCCGTGACGGGCCGGACTGCGAAACACCTTCACCATCGTCAGCAGCTAACTGCAGCCCTGCTGGGCCACCAGCTAAAGAGAACAAATGACTGTGTTAGAAAGCAGGGTGAAAAAATCTTTTCTTCCACTGAAATTGAGTGTCGGGATAATTTATTTCTTCAAGGCATTAAAGTAATAAAGTCACAGGGAACCATATCACACAGATAAATCACTAGCTCCACTTTATATTTCTGCTCGGTGTGGGCTGAGAACGACACCAGAGAGCTGCTAGAAAACCTTAAAATTAAACGTTGGATGATATTAAATCAAAACAATACAGCTGCTTTTTGTTTGATGTAGAGCCTCATTTGCTGCTTTCAAAGACTTAGTCCTTCCACTTCCTGCCAATTTATTAAGGATTAGACATCTTGTCACAATCTTGTTGAATAAAAGCAGTGAAATAATCTCGTCTTTGTGTTTTCACAAATCTTTTCTGGATGATTTGACAGGTTTAGGCGTTGAAGTTTTTGATCTGGATTTGATCTGATGCAGTTCACATTTGAAAAAAAAAAATAGTAAAATTACCCCTTTTTGGTTTTACAAACGAATCTGAATCTGTTTCTAACTGGGCCTGGACCTGATCCGATATGGTTTGCAGGTGGAAAAAGACAACGTAAAGGTTTCACAAATCTGACTTTGATGTAGTTCTGGTGACGGGGTGTGGATGTTTTTGATCTTTTTGTGTGCCTTAGCAAATAGAGGAAAGGTTTCACAAATCTGAAAATGTCTTTTAAAGAGACTTTGTTGTTTCTCAGTTAATGTGGTGCAGATTCAGCAGGAATAAAGCAGTGGAAACATCATCCTTACCGTATTTTTAAGGAGTCATTACAGTTAGTTTCCCTGTGAATTAGCTTCAAGTTTCGCAAGTGCAGTGATTTCTGGTCTAGACTCAAGTTAATGCCATCTGTGTGTGACAAAAGCAGTGAAATCATCCTTTTATGTTATTTTAAAGTACAAGGTCTAAAAATCTAAAACTATGTTTTAAGGGATCTTCTGCATTTCTGGGTCGATGTAGCCCTGAACCAACAACTGTGAGTGTACTGCTTTTTGATCTGAACTGCATCGGACACAGTCTGCAGTGTGACTAACAGATTTGGATTTTTAAAAGTTAAGCTTGAGTGTAATATTCACTGTGTAGTAAGAAGCAAACACATTCAGATGTCATGACGGACTCACACTGTCCCTACATGATGATTATCACTGACTTGTGACATTTTTATTTTCAACTGTGAGATACTGTATTTCATTCTTAATCTTTATGTAAATCTTATTTTAACTGTTTTGTTCGTTACCTGTTAAAATGTGCTGTTTTCTCTCTTGAACAGGACTCTCTTCTAAAAGAGATGCCTAATCTCAAGGAGTCTGTTTTCCGGTTAAATCAAGTTTGTTTGTTTTTTTAAATAATTCAAAATGATTGAAAACAAGTGAATGGATGGCCCATCACCACATGAAACACCATTAAGTCTGTATGAACAACCATGAACATGACAGCTTAACCCCCGATCATCACACATGCTGATTAATGTACATCCTAAAGCGCAGCCTTTGTGATTTGTCAACTGTACTGTTCACCATTTAAAATGAACTGATTGCTTAGACTCAGTCTGCTGAAGATGAAGGTGCATTTTCTTTATTTTTCTGTTTTTACAAATAGAATAAAAGTCCACAAACCTGAAAATGCATTTTAAGGATTCTTTACTCTCTCTCTGTTAATCTAGTCCAGGTCTAGGTGTGGTGGGGTTTTGAGGTGAACCTGATTTGATGAGATCTGGAATTGATCTTTGTGTGTCTTTTCACAATTAAAAAAAAAAAGGTTCATAAAAATAAATGGTGCAAAATACCTGCTAATGTCACTCTGTCCTGTCATTCAAGTTCAATTCACACTACAATATTTCTCTTTCTAGGATTTACAATGTGCTAAATACTGACTTGGTATGAACGTACCATTCACATAAGCTGCTTTATATATGAACGTATAAATCAAACATAACCCCCTGTAGTGACTGAAGTTAATATATAACTCAGAAAATGACCAAATAAGCAAACTAGCAGGTTCAAACACAAACAGCCAGGTGTTGGTATCTCGTCGTTTTACTCACAGATGACAGACGACCAGTTTGAGAGCTCAGCGTCACGTCGAGGCGCTAAAAGATAAAAGAAAACGGCTCATACGTCCATAAAACACGATATTGTTTCTTCTCTCCTCCTCACTCTGTTTGCTGAGCCCACTGACTGCTTCACAACTGGAGCCGCTTCCGTGTTTTGGTCAGCTGACTCCGGAACCCGGATGTGACGTACGTCTTTACAAGATGGCGCTAGATGGCGCTGTTTCTCTGTGATGAAGGCAACACCTGTCCTGCTCAGGTAAGGAAGGACTATGTTTGTGAATACAGCTTTGTTTTTCTTAAATGTGCTTCAAGATTATTCGCATAAATGTATTAGTTTTGTGTTATATTCATAAAAAGAATATAGTAAATGCAAATATGTAGGGAAACTAAACTCATTAATTCCTTATAGGAACTCCAGACTTGCCTTATAGGTCGAAACTAATTAACAGGTTTGGGGGTGGCCAAACTTCTGTACATGATTTTTGTTATAACTTAGAAAATGAACAGTATCAGTGTATCTATTTCTGTGGCGGTGGTTGTATTTACTTCTTGCAAGTTCACAAAAAAGTTGTAAAATTTATCTTTTCTTCAAGGCAAAGAAATATTATGAAGTCAAAATGTTGTGCAGATTTTTAAAATAAAATAAGAAAGCAATTGAAATTGATTTTCAGTTTATTTCGTTTACCCTGCACCAACTGCAACCAAAACGATGCTGCGTACAGGCTGTTTTCAGATTAAAGTTAAGCACTCAGTTTGATTATTACTGATAAATACAAACTCAACTTACTGTAACAAAAGGGTTTTATTTTAAAAAAAAACAGCACATAAAACACAGGAAAGGATAAATTCAGCTACATGTTTATAAAAATGTAAATATATGAGCTTCTCCAAGAATGAAATAAATGTTGTCCAAGTCTTCTTAATATGCGATCCACACAGAATTTATAAAAATGTAAAATATGAAATGTTTCTGGATCACTGAAAACTCGAAGCACCAAACTCAGCCTCATGCAGAAAGTGCTGCATCTTGGTTCTGACCCACGACTGCTTTTCTGCCGTCAGTCTCCTCATGGCAGGAGCCAAGCTCAGCAGAAACAGCGTAACATCGTCTCTCTGATCCACATCGCGGTCCCTCTGGGCCTCCCTGGCCTCCATCCTCCTCAGGAACTCCTCCAGCAGGATGTCGGTGCTCTTCCTCTTGGTCCGGGTCGGCCTGGGAGACACGGGCTGACAATCCTCGTCATCGTCTGTTTGGACTAGCAGCTCCTCCACCTCAGCCTCCTGCTCCTCCGTCTTCAGCTGGTTCAGCCTGGACGTGGTCCAGGACGTCGGGCTGCGATGAGTCAGAGGATCAGGCTGCAGGACTGAGGACTGCGCAGGAGGCATCGGCTGATCCGAGGGCTGCGAGGAAGAGTGCGAAGAAGCTAAAGTTGTGGCGAGGGACGTAACTGACTGCATCATCATCTCAAACAGCTCCTTCATGTTAGCGTGTTGTGGTGTCGGCACGCTGTCGTCTGTAGCAACGGCGCCGGAGTTCACCTCAACCTTTGCCTCTTTGAGTCTGACGGCGTCAAAGTTTGCGGATGAGAGTCGCTTCCTCTGGATGAACTCTGAGGATGACGACGATGACGTTGTTGTTGTGGCGTCTGCTACAGCGAAGCCTAAAACACAGATAAAACCAAGACTTTTAACAATTGAGCCTCGAGACTTAATAACAAGGGATGTCACAAAAACTGTGAAAAGAAAAAAACATTTGTTGACAACTTATTTTTAACAACAAAAATATTTTGAAAACAAGAAGTATGACCAACAGTTTCCTTTTTTTAGTCAAAAAAAAATTAAAACTGAACAACAGCACCTTTTTCTATCTTTGTAAGTAGGAAAGTGCCACATCAATAGACTTCCTGGATGAATCTGTTATTTTTGGCAACAGGAACTACCTCTAAACACCGCTGTGTCTTCACAACTTTGAACTCCATCAACCTAAGAGAGACTGCTACATCTAACTTGCAGAAGTCATCAATGTGGCTGCATTTAGTTAAAACGAACGGCCAAACGTTTAAGTGCAAACTTATGACAATTCAACAGCAGTGGCAGCATATCATCTAAAAACGGGAGGTTAAACTCCTCAACAGTTCTTGTGATGTGATCCTGAGTTTATATTGTTCTGAATATCGTATGAATATGGGGCAGATTCACGCTGGTCTACGCCAAGTCTGTACAAATACCAGCTTTTTATGTTTATGTCTAATTCATTTAGGGCCACATGGCTAGCAGGTAAGCTCAGGTATCGCCCATCCAGCTCATCTACGGATAACGTTTTTGTTTCCCTGTGACCGACCCACTGGTTGAAGAGTAGGTCAGCTCTAAGTCTACTGAGATTTTCTCTGGTTGACTGCAGCCCTGTTTCTCTGCTGCTCACAGCTCTGAATCAGGTCTAAATCTTTTGGACTCATGCCAGACTAAAATAACTACTGATTTTGTTTTTATCAGCCGTTCTGCATCGTTAGTTACACACCGTAAGTTTCGTCATCGTCGCTCCGTGTCTCGGTGGTCGTACTGCAGCCCACCATTTCAGACATCTGAATCTGAGAGGACTGCGGGTCCAGAGCCCACCCGTTGGTGCCTGCAGCCCTGGCATCAATAAATGGGTTTAAAAATGACAAAATGGACGAGTATCTCCACGGCCTGTAGTTGAAGAGCCCAATTCCACTCTCTCGTCTCTCCTTCTCACGCTGCCTTTCCCTCCTGTGTTGGTCTCTCAGCGTCTTCCACTTCCGTCTGCACTCTGACTCTGGTGAAGGACAGAACAGTCTGATGTTATTTATCACATTAACAAAAAGCTAATTCCACATTGAAGTGATTCGACTGTGTTCAGAGTCTTGTGTATCTTGTTCCTTTGTACCTTAGAGCTCCGTTATGAACCCATCAGTGAGCCACGCTGTCATACAGGCTGACATGTTCCTTTGTTCAAAGAACAATCACACTGTAGTTTATTTTTTCTATTTTAAGCAGTAAAACTAAAACTAAGCATTGCATTTATTCAGCTTTTATTTATTTCTATTGGTCATACTGCAAAAAAAATAAAATAAAAAGTAGCACAGATATCCTTTTATGTTTTGAGAACATGAAAAGAGGTGCAACATTCAGAGAATCGTACGACTTCAATCAGTTATGGAGAAAATACAGAGCTACCAAGCACATTGTCAAAAACGTATACATTACTAATGACTTAAACAGAAAACAAACAAGGATTTCTGGTTTTATTTAAAAAAAATAAAAAAACTAAGACCTGTGATGTTGATGATATGTGATTCTCATTTTAAGCAAAAACTGGAAATATTATCTGATTTAAACATCTCAAAGTGGAAGATGTGCTGCCTGGAGCCTGTCACATATCTGTGTAAACTGAATATTTGGTGATTTTTGGACAAAACTAGGCATTTAAAGAAATCACCATCAGCTCTGCAAAGGTTTGACAGGCAACTGATTCACTGAGGCACAAATCAGAAGAGCAGCTGTTACTCAAAATAGTTGCAGCTCTAAACTCTTTGTCTATTTTAACAAAGAATTTCCTTTCAAGGGAACAATAACATTAAACTGAACGGATGATGACAGCTGATTCTTGTATTCTGCATAATGTGAGAAGGATGAGAGGCAAAGTACTTGTCTCCTGAGAGCAGGTTGTCCTCCAATCACAAGGTTTGATCCCCGGCCCCTCCACAGCCGAAGTGTCCTTGGGCAAGACACTGAACCCGAAGTTGCCCCTAATAGCAGGCAGCACCTTGCATGGCAGCTCTGTCACCATTGGTGTATGAATGTGTGTGAATGGGTGAATGAGAAACACATTGTAAAGCGCTTTGGATAAAAGCGCTTTATAAGTGCAGCCCATATAGCTTTTGTTATATCCGTGGGTCAATAAAAAATATAATTACAGAGTGGCCACTTTCAGAGTAAAAGTCTTAAAAATAGTAAATAAATACAACGACTGTCAGTGATGGTTGCTGACAATTTAAATACATAATAGTTAAAAAAAATAAAAATCTACAGTTTGTGACACACTTCAGGATTATTTGCTAAACTTTGAGTAAAAACTTGTGAGTTGTTGTTGTCTATAGGGAGAATAACTTTGTCGACATTTTTATGGAGGCCTGAATTTTTTTCAGTGAACAAGTATGGATTAGATATTTATACATAAAGCATGTATTATCTTTGCTTTTATTTAGATTTTAGTCCAAAAAGCACACTGAGGTAACACAGGGGAAATCACTGATACTGTTGGTCAACACCTGTGGTTCTGATTTGGTAGCTGAAACCAACGCACTAGTTCTTCTTGTTTAGGTGACTTTTACTACAAAATACTACCTTCAGCTGTATTATTAAAACACTAAACCCTCTCATGAAATGAAACCATATGTTTGTGGTGTGTCTTAAAAGATTTACATCTTCAAGAGGAACCAACGGGCACTAAAAGCCACAGACCATCGGAGCATAATAAGAGACGGACACGTATTGTTTTGATCTTTTTCTTTGATGTAAATCAGATCAAAACGCGCTTTTATGGAGCCTTTCTTCGCATCCACAGTAAAGCTGCTCGGTGTGTGTCGGCTGGACAGACACACACGGGCATCACGGCGGGTTAGCGGCGCCGCTGTGGCTGTTGCTGACGGCGGAGAACTTGAAGCACTCACCGGGGACCCCGACGATCTCTGCGACCTGCCGCCACGCGTCGCTCCTCATGGTCAGGTCCCGGTAGGTCAGAGAGTTTGTGTCGTAGAGACTCGGGAAGCCGGACACTGCCATGATCAGTTTATACTCCATTTTTAGTGTAAAATGCCCGAGCCTTCGTGCTGGCGCGGAGCGAGACGAGAAACAACATGAAAAAAAAAAAAAAAAAAAGGAAAAAAATGGTACTTCCGGTTCCGGTACGTCACAGCTTATTTGCATGAAGTTAAACTAAACTTTTACCTATATTTCTTGAACCAACTTTTGGATTTGCTCTTAGCCCATAGTATTTGACACAATGATGTTCGGATAGTTTAGTTTTATTTATTTAAATTGTTTAAACATTGTTTGAACAAAGCCCTTTTCATTGGGATACATGACATTGCAACTTCATAAATTTGTTTAAGCGATGACAGTCTTTCATTCACAACTAAGTCACTTTTACACTGTTCCTAACTTCAGTATTTGTCATTTAAACGAGATCATATAACACATCAAGTTATGTATAATACACTACAATGTACTAATAAACACAAGAGTAAGTCTTAACTAATGGCAAGTTTATTACACTATCTAAAAACTAATAGTGTCGTTTATTTCTGATTTCCTAAATACTAAAAAGTTCTGTGATAATAATTTAATTACTACTTTGCCAACAGTAAAGTAAAAATATCCCAATAATCTGTGAATCTATGTGATCGCTCACCTGTCCACAGTGTGAGTTGCTGTTAGATCCTAAACCGTGTCCATGTCTGGAATCATTTATGATTATAACTAATAAATAAAATGACAGCTGTTTTATGTAAATGCACACAATTGTCTTGCTTTTGAGACACTCACATGGATCCTGCTGCAGGTTTTTAGTTAACTTTGAGGAAAGACTTCTACAAACAGCTGGAAGCAACAAACTGAACTTCAGTTACTGTTTCTTTAAAAAAAAAAATTTTTTTAATGAAAACATAAAAACATAACACTGGTGCAGAAATGTGGAAACCACTTATCAAATCCAAATTGCTGTTCACAACTCAAAGAACCAGTGCCTGTGACTGCATGCGGGTCAGACTTGCCGTGGTCAAGGTGATATGTAGATGATACTCATGTCCAACCTAATGAGCTCTCGTAGCAGCTTTTATGGAAAGTGAGCAGGAAGCTCATTCAGACTTGATGCCAACACATTCAGTGGCCGTCAGATTAGAAGAGTTCACATCTAGAGGGGGGTTGGTATTGATTTTCAGTCAGGAATGTGATGTGTGACGCTACGTCATTAAAATTTTACTTTTTAAAAAAAAATTCTAATATTCCAAGACTGGTGTGTGAAAAAAGTGCTCAAGTGAAATAATGTTGGTTTTTGATGGATTCAGTTCATACTCAGTGCTCCTGTTTCATTTGGCTAAAGACTGTTTTCTCATTTCTGCAGGAAAACATGGGTCCTTCTGTTGTTACCATGGTGAACAAATCCTTTAAAGATCCAGCAGATACAAAGAGGCAGGGTGTGTCTTTCAGACATGTCTGCAGCCTGGCATTGTTATTTACATATTCTGCTCTGATGGGCACTTGTGGGCTTTTGTTCCTGTGTTGTTTCATCTGAGGTGTGGCTCAGTGCTGCAGCACATTTGCATAACTCTTCTGTTCCCAGCTGCAAAGACACAAGAAGCAGCAGGACGTCTTTTCAGGGGAAGGAGACGCACTGGAGATGCAAAATGATGCAAAGTGGCCGTGAGCAAACGTCCTGCAATGGTCTGGACTCCAAACAGGAGGTTGTGTTATTCCATTTACAGCTGCACGCTGAGTCATGCAGGACTGTGTCCACCCAGAGCTGCACGGCCATTTATAACCTCCTAAATGCTTTTGTGCTTCCTTCAAGATTTTCATCATTGTTGTAAGTCTGCCAATTTGCCTCTAGGAGGCAACGTCTCTCCAAAGCAGTCTTGAACAGCAGTTCACACTCAGTCCTGATCAGGTTGTGTTTTGTTCTGCGTATTGGATTTTCTCATCTTCTTTTACTGGGAGTCAAGATGCTCAAATAGGTGCAGGATTCTTGTGTACAGTCAGTGCTGAGCAACGTGAATTGAATTACTCAAAAAATCATTGATCACTTCAAATTCAAAAATCAAAGTTGTTCTAATACACTTGTATTTGTTTAGTGTTTTTTGCCTACATATGGTTGAATAATCCAAGTATGGATTACTGCTCCCCACAAAACTCTAGACTGTGCAGGTTTATTCACAAATATGTTTGGGGGAATTCCCACTGAATTTCTAGGACAAATTTTAAAAGGCCTGAGCAAAAACAGAAATTCAAAAAAGCCTTCATATCAGATTTTTTTTACTGATTCAATCGTATTTTTTCTCATCTAGTTGACTGCGTTTCTGGAGAGAAGGTTTTCCTTGATGCTACACATAAATATGAGTCTGTTCAATGTGGACATGAGGAATATAATAATGTTGAATGTAAACAAATATAATATTATATTACCTCTAATCTTGTAATAGACATCTTTGAATCTGAGTGGACTTTGGGAGCCTGCTGTCTTCACAGAGACCATTTCAATGTTCTGGAGAATATCTCCACACGTCAGAGAATCTGAGGTGAAATTCTTTAACAGCACCATAATACAGAGTCTGGATGAGGCCGAATGAGAACCAAGCCAGACCACAAAGGGCCCTAAAGGCCACAGATTCACTGAGTGTCTGCTGCTTTGTGGTGATTTAATAAATCGCACACTTGAATATCTGACAATCTGTTGCTTATATGAAGCTACACAGGCAGAAATCTCTCTTATCTTGCTCTCCTTTTCTGCGGAAGATAGATCTTTCTGCTAGTTTCAACATTTTAGTCACCCAAAAACTGAAGCGTCAGTATTTGTTTGTGTGTTAAAGTGAATCAGTTTCCCACGAGAAGCTCACACTTTGTACTGACAGAAAATGTCCATCTAATTTTGTGCTCAGAACACTGAAGTACGGGCAGAACGTCGGGGAAATCCCTGTCAGTTTCCCAGACAGTTTACTTGCCTAAATAAAGCCGTCAGGGTTAAAGGTCATGAAAGTCTAAAAATAGAGTCTCCAGAGGTCACAAAGGCAAATTGGGCAGCAGCAGGAAATCTCTGAAAACACACACAGACACATGATGTGTTCTAAAAGACGTCACTCTGGGCTCCAATTTGTGCTCACGGGGCAGAAGTGGAACAAAAAAGCAACAAAAGCATGTTGGTGAGAGGCAGAGACAGCTGCCAATCAATCAGACATTCATTTAAGCTGAAGTATGGACTGAAAGCTGAGCTAATAAATAGCTTTTGCATTAAAAAGGAATCAGATCACTGTGTGTAATATGAATGGTGTCATTTGTAGAAACAAAAACACAGAAACTTCACCAAATCTGCAGAAGTTCCACATTTAAACAAGTCATTTGAAACATCAACTATTTTCTGTGAGAAACATAATGAGCCCAGGACATTTTTATTAATATGATAATTCAGTGTAAATCTGAGATGTGTCAAAAATTAAAGGTTCAGTTATAAAAGTACATTTACTGATTTTAGTTTACAAGTAAAAGTCAAACTTGTTTCCCCAATAATAAAACAGATACCAGCACAAAAGCTTGTTGTGTTCAGAAAAGGGAAATAAAAAGTAGTGGTTTGTTTTGACACATTTTAGTGAGTATTTTATATTTCATTTCTCTTGTCTTTGTTTGTATCTCCCATTTCTCTCTTTTCAGCAGCCCAGTCATATTTTCTTTTGCGTTTTCCTTTTTCGTTTACTACCTCCATTTCACTTTCTCTGTTCTCTCATCATGCAACCAGGTGGCGATCAGCAGACAACAGCAGCTCTGTTTATCTTTGTGAGTTTGAGTTGTTGAAAGGGAGGACATTTTGAGAAAATCTGTTTTTTCTTTTTTAGTTTCCTGGATTGTGTACAGAAGCAACTGGTAATGTTAATAAATGAAGAGTCACTTACATGAACCACAGGGACGCCAGTTTTAATGAGTAAGAAACACTGATGTCCATATATCAGCAGATATTATGTATAAATACATGTTAGCTAAGCTGAAAAGGGAATTGATTAACTTCCAGCAATATAGATCACAAACTGCTTAGCAATTTATCATGAAGACAAAGATGGAATCACTATCTGCTCAGCTGTGATCCATACTCTGCTACATGTGCTGCAGATGGTGCTGTAAACAATGCAGTCGGAGCTGCTCTGCTGGACAAACTATGAGACGACACCATGCCTTTCATTTTTACTGCAGCTGAATCTGTCATGTGGCCAACCTGAACTATGGTGCACCTGTGGATGAGAAATAGTGAATTCAGTGTTTTCAATTTAGATTAAATAATTTGTGGTTAAAAATTCAACGGTGCAAGTGTCTTACAGCTGTCAGGGTCTAAACAGAACCATCAGAAATGCTTTAAGCACGTGGATACTGGGATGCAAGTCAGATTTTGTCAGAGAAATGTGTTGTCAGTGGCTTGATATTTGTCATTGTCATGTTAGTCAATAATAAATCAGAATCAATGTTCTTACCAAGTCGGGTTCCACATACCAGCAATTTGACTCTGTGTGCAGCAGAAAACACTGACGAGTAGAACATTTAAAGACCGATATTTGTTTCAAAAAGTAAGTTTTGCACGTCTAATAAACAGTAAGTGTCATAAGTCAACACAAAAGGTAAGTGGAGCAAATCAAAGCTGCTATTAAACTAATAAAAAACACTGTTGTAGTTAAAATCGCATTTCCTCTAACAGATACCTGCTGTTGCAGTTATATTAAAACATAATACCAAGACGACTGGGTTTGGCCGTGAAACAAACCTTCAGAGGGATGTTTTGGGGCTCAGACTTGGTTTCAAGGTGTCTGGTTAAAATCAGGTTTGTGCTCAGAAATATGACATCCTCACAAGAACAGATGTGTGTGTGGATGTTGGTGGTGACCTGAAAATGAGGTGACGAGGACGTGGGAACAAACTCACACACAAACATTTACTGTACAGGGACTTGTTTTCTGTCCCCAAAAAGGAGGCAAGTCTCACACCTGTGGTTTTGTAAACAGACTTATGTCCCCGCAACATGAGTAACACAAGCCCACACACACACAAACACACACAAACACAGACACACACAGTGTAGATGCAGACACGGTCCCAGACGAGGCTGAGAAATGGGTCAGTGTTGGCCAGAGGAGATAGAATTACACACACCCCTCCCTGCTGTTTGGACACACACACAGTTGCTCTGTTGTTGCATTATTTTCTCAATTTACACGTTTTTCTCTAGTCAACATTTTAAAAGATCCACACTTTCAAGTAAAAGTCCTCCATTCAGAAGTAGTGTCAGCAAACTACACAAGGAAAAGAGCTCATTCTGCAGTCGTGTCTCCTGGGAATGACGTACTGTAGACGACAACACACACAGCTGTATGGATCTGTGTGTGGAGCAGCAGTGTGAAAGACTCTGTTATGTAATACAGAATTAATGAAAGACATTAAAATGAACATGAAGCACATGATGCACACATGACACACACACCTCCAGTGGTACAACACACACTCCCACACACACAGTCAGGTGTCCACATGACTGTCCCATAGAGATTAACAGGAGGGAAGGTCAGGAACGCTGAGAATGTGGCAGGTGACAGTTTACAGTGGATATGTCAGCCTCTGCGTATGTGTGTGTGTGTGTGTGTGTGTGTGTGTGTGTGCACGCACAACTGTATGTTGGTGACAAACACTAACCAGAAATACATGAGACATCAGGAAGGTGACCGATTTTATATTCATAATGTTCAGGTTTGAAACGTAAAAAAAACTTCTAAAAGCATGTTTTCGTTTTGTCATGGTGGGTTATTGAGTAAAGCTTGATGCAAAAAAATGTATTCATTCATTTATTTTTCACTAAATTGCATCTACAACACAATAAAGTGTGCAAAAAATTACGATGTTTAAATCTCCTACATTTATATATATTTTTCAATTTCTATTATAAAAGCTGACCAAAAACAATGAACTAATGGTTTATCCAATAAGTAAATTAATCAGTCATCACATCATTGCACCAGTTTCCCAACCAGCAGTATACAATTTGAATATTGTGCAAGGGATCAGTGAGTGAGCATCCAGGCTATGAGGTTTACCCTGGTTCTGATCATGATGGAGATCATTTTGGATGGACACAAGAAACTGATTTCTATCCTCCGTTCCTCCTATCAGACAAAGGCAAAGTTTGGAAGCATTTAGTAGGTGAAACAGGCAGTATGTGAAATACTGAAGGAAAGCATGCTACGTTTATATGCTAAGTATAGCACCAGGACTTGATTTACATGGAAAGGGAAATAATAAAGGTGTGGAGATTTACAATGTGTAACGTTTGAGATGATTAGGACTTTTTTTTTTATTTCCACTGTGTTTTAAGAAAGTAGTTTAGCATCTAAATGTTGACCTCCTAAAACAGCTGGTGAGGGCTGGGGGGGGGCATTTGGCTTCACTCAGGCATAAAGCTATATGTCATGAGTGTAAAAATGTGATCAAAATTATGGTTAAGGAAGATAATAAATAAATGAAAGTGGCCCCAACATTGATCCCTGAGGAACTCCCTCGATAACTAAGACTGATTCTGACCAAACACCCTTTCCCAGACCATTTCAGATACAATGGTGTTGACCCATGTGGCAGCCCAGTCTTCCAGTAATGAGGACCTGGAGTTTTCTTTTACATCACTCGGCTGAGGTGTTTCATGAACAGGTAGTCAGCAGCCCTCAAAAACCTGAATGTCATGTTTACATGCAGCAGCTTAAGTATTCGGGTTTATCTGAGATGATCCAGGTGAAATCCTTACTTGATAATTACATAAAAGCAGAATACGTAGCCTGATGGAAACCCTATCATATCCCACTCATGTGCATTTAAACATCCCTGATGAAGTCTGATCAGTAAATCAGTAAGGAAACCAGTTTACCAGTTATTTACCAGTCACATCAGGGAACCAGTCAGTCAAAGTGTATTTAAAGCTCGTCGGTCTCTGAGCCTGAGAATCTGACTTCAGGGACTGAAACCAAACAATCACTGTCGTGCCGCTCGCCGCCTGAGTCAACAAACACACCAACAGTAACACACCAACACACACACACTCCAGCCGCCGTGCGCTGCTTCCTCACATTCTGCTGCTCCAACATCCCTGCAGAGACCCTCGCTTACAGCTCCCTCTCTTCACTTCTCTGCCACTGACCCCCTCTCTTGATTAATTACCAATAAATCACCAGCAGTCACAACACGACGGCCAGTCTTTCTTTCTGCGAGTCCTTCACTCTCTTCCTCCTTTTCTCCGACTTCCCTCCTTCTTCTGTGGTATTTCAGATGACCCTCCTCCTCCTCCTTCTCTCATTGTTCTGGAATAAACCGGAGAGTTGCTCATTCACTGCCGTTGAACTTGTTTTTTTCCCTAATTTCATTATCCAGGGCACGTCTTCTCCTTACATTCATGTTGTTTTTCCACAGTGTGACACCACAGACTCAACTAAGACAAAGGCAACATGACAAACACAATTAAAGGTGCTGTAAAATATTATATATCCTGCAAAAAGAAGCAGATTGCAGGAGACTGCCCTCTCCAGAAAAGCATCCACTGCTGTGACTTCTTAATAAGGGGCAGAGGTGTTATACTCTGAAACAACTACTGACAACATTACAGATGGAAGTGTGGCACAGTGACCAGAAAGACTACCTGGTACCTCTCAAATGCACGAAGCTTCATTTGTTTTGCATCCAGAGTTGTTATTCAGATATTTGATTACATTTCAATTATGAGCATTTTACTGTTTACGGCAGACAGATCCCACTCTGACCTGGTGATGGACACACAAATCCTCCAACATGTCTCTGATCTATGAAGCCTAAGGTTGTTTGGTTTGACCTCAGAGTTGTGGAGCGGTTACGTACGGAAATTCAGGATGTTTTTTTAATTTTAAATCAAAAACATACTTGGGTTTTAAATCATTTTCCATGGTAACCACTGAAGGGAGTCCTGTACTGGTTTTGGTACCTTCTGTGTGACATGCAGTAAAGGTCATGCACTGCTGATATCGGTACCGACGTCTTACGGTATGCACCCTCAGTTATCAGACTAGTTTCTGTGCTCAGCGTTAGGCGTTGTACTGTTCTTCCCATCCTTGTGCTTATTTTCACTAAGAGGTTGGACCAGTTTTTCTTTTTCTATGTAGTTCAGTTTATGACCAGAGCTCTACTTTCTGCATCTTTAACACCTGAGGGTCCATGAGGGTCCATGTGACATAAGAGTCCGTGCTGATCTCATTGCACTACACACTACACAATGCACACGTGGCAGCAGTGTGTACGCATGGAATACGTAAATACAACCTACCGTCTATGTATGCAAAGGAGTGTTTCAAGCGTTTGTGGGCATCTGTGATCACATTCGCAAGAGACGATAACCAAGACTTAACCAACAATGGTGCTCTTATTCTATCTCATAGGTGTCAAACTCAGGCCAAATCTAGTCTGCAGTGTGATTATATTTGGAGATAATATCAAATGTCTATTAGAGCTGCCCCACCACTATATAACACATGCACTGCTCATAATCCACATTCTAGAATGTTGTGCTAGTGGTGCGTTGGTACGTCAGTGAAGACGTTCCCTCCCTGTTCTGCTCACGCTCATTAGCAACTCTCAACATTCATTAGCAACTTCATGTTACCAGTCACCTCAGAAAAATTAAAGTAAAAATTATTTTCTCTTTTTCATATAATGCTTTTTTTTTTTTTTTTTTTTTGGCCTGTGAATAAAAATTTCCTTTAAAAATTAACTTGAAAGGTTACAGACAGAGAGAGGATTAAGAATTGTATTATTTAATTCATTTAAACAAATATAAGAAATGAATGCCACTGATGTATCGTTTATTTGAAATTTGATTTCTCATGTGTTCATCATATTAAGCTGGGCTTGTTCCAGATTCAATGTTTAAGCAAAACCTAAGTTTGTTTCCATATGAAAAAGCTTATCATTATATATCTGGAGATAAATGAAAACATGCACAATTGTTGTCAATTTGGTCTGCAACCTAGTCCCAGTTTTTTATTTTGGCCCATTGTGTATTTTGACATCCATGTTCTATCATGTTTTGTGTGGAACATGTCTGGACATAAACCCTGAGTCCACATGCAGCTCCATAGCTGTCTGAACCAGCATCCATCCTGGAGTTGTGATTAGGCCTCAATGAGTCCTACTATTTGGCTTTAAACCAGCTGCTAGCGGCTTTAAAATATGTATTGCAAATGATGCTGGTTGTATTAACTCTTGCCAAGACAGGTGTCACAATTTTGGTCATTTGCAAGCAGAGTCTGTGCAGTAGTGAGCAGTGAGGAGACCAACTGACTGTCTTGGATGCTCACTGTATGCTTATCAGGTTTGATGAACAACTGCCAGCTGTGTATCAGCTACTTTTACCCATAGACTGCTGTGCTATTAGCTTGGTGTCATGCCTGGCAGGAGGTGGAACCCTGACACCACGTCTCCATGTCACTGCACAGGATGGCAGCGTTTATTTCTGAGCTTCACTTTTGGGAAGCTGCCATGTTGTCCATCTTTATATGCAACAATTATGTCAGACAACTAATCATATCCCATCACCAGGAAATACAGATTAATGAGAGGCTTGATACTTTAAATGTGTGTATGTGACTCAGGTGTGTGTGTGTCAGATCGTGTGTGTGTGTGTGTGTGTGTGTGTGCCGAGTCAGTTCAGCATTAATCCATGAAAACAGTGTGTGACTGTGTTCAGCCGGTTTTCCCCTTCAGTCACGGCGGAGGCACGAAGGGAAGGAAGGGTGTGTGTCCCTGCTTTGTATATGTATCTTATATATGTGTGAGTGTGACTGTGTGTGTGCAGGGGGGGGTGTAGCAGTGTCTGCAGACTGTCGAGGATGTGTGTGTTGGTGGGAAACATGGCAGTGCTTCCTGATCTTGATAGCGTTGAACATGGGTGGAGGAGCTGAACCATATCTGTGTGTGTGTGTGTGTGTGTGTGTGTGTGTGTGTGTGTGTGTGTGTGTGTGGCATATCGTTGTGACCATCGCCTTCAACAACAGAGGGAAGTGCTTCAGAGCAAAGACCATTGTAGCTCTAATGTTGTGTGTGTGTCTGAACGTGCACACGAGTACTTGATAGTTCAAATCCCAGTAAATCTTAATAGGACAGAATAAGAATTTAAGTTCATATTAATGCATGTCATGTGACCTGGATACGAGTATTGTCACCTTCAGTATGTGTTTGTGCTTTATAACAGTGTGTCTGAAGCTCACTTCATACAGTTATATAGTCCTGAAACCTGCTTTTCTTTGCAGCAGTGTTTCCTGGTGAGGAGTCTTCTTGTTCTGTGTCTTGCTTTGTGCTCATTTGGTGAAGGTGTTTGTGGTCACTCTAAAACTGAGTCATGCCTGCTTTTGCAGCAGTTGTTGATGAGATGTTGGAAACCTTTCTTTGAGGTTTTGCTCCACATTGACATGAATCTTCACCTCATATCTGCAGAATACTCCTGTCCTACCACATCCCAAAGGTGGATTCATGGCTGCCCACTGAAGTCCACTGAACTCACTGTCATGGAAGCAACCAGTAGAAGATGGTAGGCTGTGGCCATGAAGGGATGCACATGATAAGCTACAACAGTTATGACAGGTTGTGGCATTCAGACCATTATTGTTGGTACAGAACTGTGAAGAGCAGTTATCTGAGTTAGCGTACCTCCAGCCAGTCTGACCTCCAACCATCCTAAACAACAAGGTGACGCTCACCAGACGGGGCACCAGCAGCTTCAGAAACACTAAAACCAGCCTGCCTTCAGACTTTTTCTCGTTTGATGATTGATGTGAACATGAACTGAAGCTCCTGACCTGAATCTAAATGATTTCATGCTGCACTGCTGCCACATGATTGGCTCATTGGATCACAACATGCATAGCAGGTGTACAGGTGTTACTAATAAAGTGCTCACTCAGTCTTTGCACAGTATGGATGGTGCAGCATCATGTGTCACCTGCTGATTATTACAACTTCTCTTTGCAATGTTTAGCTGGATCCTGTTTGCATCACAGACCCCATCCAGTACCACCAGATTAGCTTTTTAACATAAACTTTAGTCATTCAGTGTTACTCTGTTGCTGCTGTTTTTCTTCACTTTATTTCCAAAGAAAGCAGGAATGACAATTAAATATACAGACGTGACTCGATAATCCGACCCCTAACAATCCAAAAACCTTGCTATCCGACAGGTTTTAGGAAAAACGAATAGAACCCATAAAAAATAGCCTTAACATTCAGAGAACCTTGGATTCTGACTCTGACATGACATTTTACGTCACAAATAAGGATAACGGCCTATTATCTGACTGAACAATCCGACAGACTTACTGACCTTTGATGTCAACCGATGGGCCCGTGCACAAGCGCACCAGACAATTAGGTGTGAAATCCAGCCATGCGTAGTGCTCTAACAGTACGCTAGTCCCACTCATTGAGTGAGTTTGCCAACTGATTAAGTCGATTTGCATCAGTTTGTTAGTGAACAACTCTTCTTCTTTCTTTGAAGTATTAAACAACGTGACATGTTTTGACACCTGAACAATTCTATGAACCTACATATACTGCGGTTGTAGAAACAAATTGCTTCGATACTGTTACAGGCCAGATATCATATGTAAAATTGCATCATCAGTGTTCAAGAAGTCACCACGTCGTGCGCTGTCATGGAGCGACTGATGTAGTTCATGACGAGTCCTTTATTTTGTTTCATATAAATCATAACAATGTCAGATACGTAGATAGTTTATTATAACAACTGTAAACAATAAATATTAACAACAAACGACTCTTCAAGCATCAAGCCCTCCTTGTATCTCGACCTCCAGCATGACAATCCGACAGCCTTGGTATCCGACATAAAAGAAGGTTTCACATTTAGTGTCGGATAATCAAGTCACCCCTGTAGCTCATTTCTGATTTAATTAACTTGAAGTATTTGCATTTGTCTGCCTGCTGTATGCATGTGCGTTTGTACCATGCATATGTGCGTCTGCATTCATCGAGGTATTGTACGTGTACCCACATTTGTCTTGGCGCTGTGCATACATTTCGTGTGTGACTGTGTGTGTTTGTGTGTGATGGGTGGTGACAGGCGTAGGCTCCGCTACAATAAGAGCCTGTGTGGCTGCAGCAGGGGGCAGGAAGCACCAAGAGGGGCAGAAAGAGGGCAGAGAGGGGCAGAAAGTCAGGTCAAACACCCTGGGAGAGCTGGCCTGGGAAAGCCATGGGAACATGGGCAGGGAGGGGTGATGGAGGAGCAGAGAGGAGACTGCTGTGTTGGCTACACAACCTGAAGAACACAGCAGTCACATCAGAGTCTGGATCAGTGTGAATGTTCTCAAAAGCGCAGATTCTTAGATTAGGAATTGCATTTTTCCTGCCATGTTGTGAACATTTTGTTTGCCGAGACCTCATTGCTGATTTCTGTTTGCTGTGATAAAGAACATTTTTCAAGTCTCTGTTTTTTTATGAGACATTAAAACTTTTTGAGAAGAATGAGATGCTGCGTGCAGTCTAAAGTTACTCATAATAATTGCAGAATTCATGAAAATAAGATGTATGGAGATGGTTATGAACACCAGCCTCCATTAGCTCTATATGATATAATATATGTGGAAACAGACTTAAAAAATGAAAAGCAGCTGAATGACCAACATAACGAAGACCATGGCTCAATCTAAAGATGACATTTGGACCATTACATTTAAAAGCAGAAATGACCTTATCTCCATGAAAATGTTGGGCATTGAATTGAATTGAACCATTTGATATTTTTTGTTTGTTTAGAGTAAACCTTTGAAAATATTTAATTACACTTAGTTTAGTTCTATTCATCAATTGCTAGTTAGCAAGATATATCATCTCAGGGTGCTTCCAAAAGTAACGTACAGAGCTTACAATATATTATTTACAAAAGAACCCCAATAAATCCAGTGATTCCCCTGTGAGTTAGCTCTTTGGGAACAGTGGAGAGACATAACTCCCCTTTAACAAGAAGAAACCTCCAGCAGAACCAGGCTGGGGGAGGGTGGCTGTCTGCCTTGACTTGGTACGATGAGGCAAGCTGGGATGTAAAACTAAAAATTTTACATTTCCTACACGTATTGCCTACTAGAATACTGAACTTCATGTTGATGTTTAACAGCACTGAAGTGCCGATCTTTGTTTAAAGATCAACTTGTTTCATATGGAAACCATAGAGTCTCTCTCTAGAATCATAGACACTGAGGAGCGCTGCATGAATAGGTTCAGCAAAAACTAATAATTAAAAGCCTTGAAGTTAGATTAGCATTAGGCTACGTTAGCATTTTTGTGTTATATTTGCTGAAATGCTCCTTACATTCTGACAGCATTCAATAAATCAAGGGAAAAGCCCATCCATCATCGCATTTGGTCAGCATGAGATGATTGGACAGTCTGCCTCCCTGTCTAACTACATACCTTCCTACCTGCATGCACTCTGCCCATGCACTTGTTGCACATCACTGGAGTCGTCCACGAGGCCAAGCAGACACATTTGTCGAGCTAGAAAGCAATTTGGCATCCACAGTGTTACCCCATTTTGAGTCTTGTGTTTGAGTTCCACCTAAACCTACAACATCATGCACAGTTTGCATGGAGGAGTTGTTCTGGAGGCCTGAGAGGAGGAAGTGGATTTTTTTTATCATTTGCAGCTTTTGAAATTCTGCTTTCCTTTGCTTGCAGACTCTTTTTGCTTTTAAGCACAAATTTAAATCTTCTTTAACAGGTGTTGACCATGCTGCACCCCGTCAAAAATGTGAACATGAGGACGAGTTTCTTTGGTAACATTTGCATTTCGGGGAACTGACCTGATAGAAAGGTTTAGATCTTACAAATCTGAAACCTGCTGAAAATGGATTTGAGAATTACTTTCTTTCATCTTTGGTTTAGTCTAAATCAGTTTTCCAAGAACTTCTGTGTTGTTTTAGTGGATCTTCATTGTGCTACTTTACAAGAAAAAGGGTTTTAATTTATGGATTCCATGTAATGAATCAGGGACTAACAGGAAACACTGGTGACATGCAGTTTTCTACAATAATGATCACAATGTTTTGAGATTTCACACGTGACAAATGAACAAACAGATTGGCCTGATATCGCAGCAGTTTTGTGGTAAATCGAGGAGATAATCTTGGGTAAGCCTCCTCCGGCAGCTTGTGGAGATCAGGTCTGAGGGCGACTATCAGGATGTGTGATCTCTGATGACCGGTCCCACTGGTAAACTCCACTAAACAATGACCGCCTCTCAGCAGCACCAAAAGAATAACAGTCTTTCACTGCAGGAACACACAATTATCCTTTTCTCTCTTCATCCGCAGCATTCTCTCCCTCAAACTCTCTTAGCCTTTCCTTTCTTTCTTTTGTCGGTCAAGATGTTAATCCACTTAAAAGTATGACTCTTCACACAAAGAAATCCCCTTTACTCTCTTTATGAGTGTTAAACAACATCAAAGCTCTTCTCGTGATCTGTAAATATAGAAATGGATGGGAAAGGAAGATATGGGAATTTTCTGCTGTAAAAGTTCATTTTTGTGTTTCTTAAGGACCCTTAGCCAGATCAATGGCTGCTCAACCCAAAGCCACCTTATGTTGTTTAGGTCCTTTTGCATGATTGAAACTAACAAAGACGCACCCTCCTGAGTGTACGTCTAAAGTTCTTCTGCCTTTAAGACTCTTGTGTTTGTCAGTGCATCATCAGTTTGAACAGCAATGACATTAAAGACCAAGTAGTTTTCATAAGATTCCCGAACATTGGCCATTCTTCCCATTACCAGTAAAGACAGTAAAGGCATTTCTTTGTTGAAGTTAATGCAGCTGTGTTCCAAGAATCGAAAGCTCATAAAATGTTTTACTGCTGAATCATCTCTGCTGCAATGGGAACTGAAGGGAGAATCTCTCTAAAAGCATAATTGGGAATGTGTGAATCAGAGAACAGTAAACAAAGTTGTGTTGAGAAGCTTCCATGTCCCTGTTCAATCCCGTCCACCAAATCTAAACTTGTGCACAGTTTAGTTCAGAGGAAAAAAATCATCAGAAGCATCCGTCAGAAGGTCAGAAAGCTTCAGAAACCCCGACATCTCTCTGACACATGAACTGGGCAGCTGGTTTCCGACAACTCCGACATTCACAGTCTCCTCATCCAGTGATTGGTGAATGTTTGAACTGCTCTCACTTTCTTCATTCTTTACACAGATATACTTCTGATATGGACAACCAAGTGATGTCAGGCTGTGAGTCTCAATGGAGGGCAAGACAGGTTGTTGCAATCGAGGATCTTTGCATTCTGTCATAACTGATGTGTTATTTCACCGTCTTAAATTCTGTTAACTGCAAAATATTTGGTAGAATTTATAAAAAATGAGATGAATGTGTTTTAGTGAGAAATGTACGTATCAACCCCAGAACAAAAGCTAAAGACCTTGTGAAGATGCTGCTGAAGCTGGTCAGAGAGTCATTATCCACAGTGAAACCAATCCTGTACCGACATGGGCTGGAAGGATGCTCAGAGAGGAAGAAGACATTACTCCAGAAGAAACATAAAAAAGCCAGATTATAGTTTGTAAATGCACACAGAGACAAAGACCTTCATTTATGGAGACATGTCCTGTGGTCTGATGAAACTGAAACTGAACTGTTTGGCTTAATGACCATCGTTACATTTGGAGGAAAAAGGGGGAAGCTTGAAGCCTGAGAACACCATCCCAACTGTGAAGCACGGAGGTGTCAGCATCATGCTGTGGGGGTGTTTTGCTGCAGGAGGGACTGGTGCACTTCACAGAATAGATGGCATCATGAGGAAAGAACATTATGTGGAAATATTGAAGCAACGTCTCAAGACATCAGCCAGGAAGTTAAAGCTTTGGAACAAATAAGTCTTCCAGATGGACGATGACTCTAAGCATACCGCCATATTAGTTATAAAGAGGCTTCAGGACAACAAAGTCAATGTTTTGGAGTGGCCATCACAAAGCCCTGATCTCTATCCTGTAGAAAATTTGTGGGCAGAACTGAAAAGGTGTGTGTGAGCACCTGACTCAGTTCCACCAGTTCTGGTCAGGAAGATCGGGTCATATTTCCAGCAAACTATTGTGAGAAGCTTGTGGAAGGAAACCCAAAACATTTGATCCAAGTCATACAATTTAAAGGCAACGCTACCAAATATTAAGGAAATGTATGTAAACTTCTGACTCTGAAGAAAGAGACAATGTGGATTTGTGTAGAAGAACACAAACTGGTGTGATTAGGGTTTTATATATTTTCATTAAATGTGCAAAGTTGATCTCATGTTGTCTATATGTTGAAATTTAACAACATATAAGTCTTCATTTGTCGCACAGAATGTCCCCATACATATGCTTGAAATGAAAACTGAACAGCGAAACTGATGATAAGTCAACACACGTCACAATGAATCTCATGTTTATGGAGACACATCATGACAAGCGCTACAGCAACAAGGGAAGTGAAACAGGAGGTCAGTGCTGCTAAAAGTTATAGAAAAACACATTGCAAAAGAGTCACTCCTCAGGTGATATACATTTTATTTATTTGTGGAAAGGAAATTCTCAAAAGCCCTTTTAATGTGTCTGTTCGTCTTAATGTCAAGTTTGTATCGTGTTTCCGTCCTCATTGTAGTTAGAGCTGGGATGGTCACAGATAACTGGAACATCATCAGACGGAGGCCTCCTGAATGGTGTCGGCCCACTTGGTGAATAAACTTAACATCCTGCTTCTCCTCATCCTTGTCATTGGAGAATTCAACCACCTCTTGCTGTCATATACATGCTCAAGTGGCCTCCATCTGATGATTTTGAAAGAATCTCAGTACACATGTATGAGTAGAAATCAAATGTACCTCTAATGCATATACCCACACACATTTGTTATTCATATTGCTCTAATGATACCCCCGTCTTCAGTTATATTCCATCGGCCACAATGTTGTTTTTTTCCCCCAAGAATGCTAATTTTAATATAAAACACAAGTTGTTGCAACGTATGATGTTTCTGAGAATCTGAGTTCTGGTAACACTAAAATATTATTGAAGCCGAAGGGACTTTCCCAGCAGCTCTTATACAACACACACACACACACACACACACAGATAACGTGCTGGGAGAGTTGGGGGAGTTGGGGATCAGCTGACCGTGTGTGAGAGTGTGTGTCGTGGACAGTCTGAGACGGGCGAGCAGGTCTTTCCCACACCCACTTTCTCTCTTTAGAAAGTGCCACAAATGTCAACACACACACAAACGCACACACAGACCGCGGCCCCCATCAGTGGAACGTGTGGGGTCGGGAGGCCACAATGAGCCGGGTCACGTTCCTGAGGACGAGAATGTCTGCAGGCAGCTGAACCGGGAGCCCGAGGAGCTGATCTGAGGTCTGCAGCTAAGTTCCCATGTTGTCACTGCAGCTCAGGATCCTGTTCAGACTGACAAGGCCTCTGCAACCAACCCGCTTTTTAAAATCTTTCTTCTTTAAAAATTGTATGAGAATGTTACGTACCAGGTCAGATTCCTTGTATGTGAAAACCTATTTGCCAATAAAGATGATTCTGATTCTGAAAAATGCTGCCTTTCCTACTCGCAATGAGATCAATGTTGGTGGAGTAGCAGTGCAACAAATACATGCAAGGGTGACATCTGAATATCTGGTATATCACAGGTCTGAGAGTTGGACAACCAAATTTCAAGCACTACACAAGAAATTAATTGCTTGCTGGTCTAAAATTGAAAGGAACCTCTCGCAATCTCAAGTGCCGAGAAGCTGCAAAAAGAAGAGAAACATGTTTGATTTGTCTCTCTCAAATCTTTCATTATAAATATACTTACAAATAAACATCAATGGATTAAAACAAAGTAGTTCTGGGAAATAAAGCTGTCTATTTGTATAAAAAAAAAAAGGGTTGACACCAGTGTAACCAAGGACAAAACACCAAGTACTTGTCTGAGTTACCTGAGATCTGCACATTTTGATTAAAACTGGTGACACTGATGAAGAGTTCTTTATCCCCGTAGCGTTCAGTGACTCTGATGGTGTGAAAGTCCTGCTGCTTTATTTCTAATTGGTATCTACAAGTATTCTGAATCAAATTACACATAGTTTGAAAGCACATGTGTCATAATCCAAACTTTGTAAACCAGCTGCAGTAATAGCTGCTTACTGCACACACAGAAAATCCAGTTTCTGCGTCTATGTAAATCAAAGTCTACCGTTTATACCACAGAGTCTGGCATCAGCACATCCTGGCTTCTGTACCTTCAGGTGAACATAAATAAAACACACATTCATGTTATTGGGTTTCACCACATGGCAAAGTGCATTCTCCCATCAGCTGGTTCTCGTCTGGATCATGTCAAGCTATCAACTTTTAAGTAGCACATCATGTTTGTATCATCCTTGAAATACTTAAAAATACCATCTATCTTAACTTTTAGAGACACGCTTTCATCTCATCACGCCTGGATGACTGCAGCAGTCGTTGTAGCTGCCTGAACCAAAGACTGTTGTTGGACTGTACAGGACCTCAGCTGCACACTTATCCTCTTTACATTCTCTCCCAGTATGTATCGGGATGGACTTCAACGTTTTACTGATTACTTTTGAGGCCCTTCATGGCCTGTCTTCTTGTTATATCTCTGACCTCAGTACTGTAGCTTTGACTTCCTTGGACAGACATCTTTGTCTTTTCCAGGGACCGGCTGAAAACAAAGGGGGACAAAGCGTTTGTAGTCACGAGGCTCTGAAGAAATAAACAAATCAGAAATAAATGCTAGCTGAGTCAGTGACACCTTTTGAGTTCCTTCTTACAACATACTTTTGCCTGAGAGCCTTTCCTGGTTTGAGTTTGAACTTTGTTTGAACTTTCTTGTATTTCTTCATGACTTTATGACTCAACTCTTCCATTTAGATGCCGCGTCAAAGACTTTGTAACTTGGATTTTAAACAGTTCTCCATAAACAGAGATTATTATTACTATTATCATTGACTCCTACTTCTATCTACATAAGGTGTCCAGTGTTTGCTTCAGACACTGATTGAGACTCAACTGATGCTCTGCAGCCAGTGTGTGTGTGTGTGTGTGTGTGTGTTAAACCCAAGTTGACTTGTGTCATAAAATCCCTGAAAATTTTTTCCAGATTCGTTTCAACGACTTGATTTATCTGACAAAGGTGCTGCTGACCACTTATGAAATTCTCCACACATTACAGTTATGAGCACCGCGAGTGTGTGTGTGTGTGTGTGTGTGTGTGCATTCTTATATAAGTAGTAAGAATGTGTGTGTCGTGTCGATCTGATATAAGTGTTAAAGCTTCCTGAGGTGAGACTAATGCTGAACAGGACGTCTGAGAGAACACAGCAGCTCTCACTGCAAACATCAGCTCTCACACATACTGACATGAAGAGAGAGGATTTTTGTTTCAATGACAGGTGGTGAAGATGATGAACAACATGGTCCTGCGCTTTTTTTTTAGTTATGACTCAAGAGAACCACAGTGAGTAGAAGTAGACGGAGTCTAAACGTAAAACTAGGCAGAAAAAAAAAAACAGCAGCAGCCACTGCACAGGCATGAATCTCATGATGATGGAGGATTAATAGAGGTTGAGGGAGAACGGTTTCTGTCATTGAACAAGAAAGACTTTGACACATTTGTGCCTCCTCAGACAGCATATATGTTATATATTGTTGGGACCTGTAATTATTCCCACTGTGGTCCTGGGCTTAATTTGATTATTGTCCCTAAAGTTTACTCAATCAATAAACCTTTTATCAAGACAGAGACTGACATGAATCCTCGCTCAGCAAATGTTTGCTTTGCTGCACTTTCCACCTGTGACATGTTCATCTAACATCTAACTAACTATGATGCACATGGACACATAAGTCGTTGTTCTACTTATCGTCTTATACAACTAAACTGTCAAAGTTAAATTGAGCGTTAAAATGGCGCAGTCGGGACTTTTATGGCGTTTAATCAATTAAGGTAAGCTTTCTGCTTAATAACAGTTTATCCATTTCTTTAAGTCATTTAAACCAGATAATTATCTAACAAATCATAAGAGGTTATCCAGTCCTTTTAGGACCATTTATCCATTTGTTAACTTTTTCTATAGAGTACCTCATTTGTACCTTTAAATGCTTCAAAATTATCCATTTATCTTTTGCTTTTAGTTTACTATTTCATGGATTAATGTGACCATTTAAACTCATCCATCCATCCATCCATGATGTAAACACCGCTCAGCCCTCACTAGGGTCATGGGGGGCTGGAGTCTATCCCAGCTGACTTAGGGTGAAGGCAGGAGACACCCTGGACAGGTCACCAGTCTATCACAGGGCTACACTTAGAGACAGACAACCAAGCACACTCACATTCACACCTACGGACAATTTAGAATCACCAATTAACCTCAACATGTTTTTGGTCCAGTCCAGTCCAAAAAAAACAAAAAACAAAAACATTGAAACCATTTATCAAAAAGCTATGAGCTATTACCATTAATAACTACAGACTGCATCGTGGCAGTTTATCTTTTCCTTTGAGCTTTTTCTACAGTTTTCACAGCAAAGCTCTTTTCTAGCGATACATTTTTGACTGATTTATTCATTGCTTTTTTTTTTTTTAGTAAAATTTTAAAATTTACCTCATTATGTTTATTGGTTTTAGTCATTATTCTTTACCATTAGTTAGCTGTTCTAAGTGTTTAGTCGTTACTTTTATCCTTCTTCACATTCATAAATGTCTTTTTTTCTCTCTTTGCTTTTCTGATTAATTGCTTCCGTAGAGTTACGGCGTTCAGATGATTCAATATGAGGGTAGAATTTGTTAATAAAACTTCTATTTTATTGGATTTCTTTTCCTGTTTCCCAAGTACCTCCTGGAAAACAAATGCCCCTGTTTAAAAATGACTGGGCTAGAAAATAAAGAATAAAGAGGTCACATGTGGACGGAAAAGACTCATGGATTTAAAAATGAATAAAAATAAATGACGATAAAATAAATTTATGTCCTATCAGGCAGTAAGAAGCAATAAAAAACCACAGCTGGTTTTTTTATTCCTTTCGCGGCTCCTGAGGATGTTCACATGCCTGATAGAAACACTCACACATGCATTTGTGTGAAATTCAATTGTGCTGGATAATAACTGATGTCATTGTGAAACACACACTCAGTGGCCCTCCTATAGACAAATAAAGACCTTATAAACGCTCTCAAGTCGGTGTGAATTTCCAGACTGGGTGTTGGCCCTGATAAGTTCAAAACCAGACCGAACATATCAGTGAAGAGAACGACTGTGGGCGAGAGAGATAAGAAAAGAATGGAAGAAATCTGCACCACTTCATTTTCTCATTTTTTTTCCTATATAATTGATAAGATTGTAAAAAAAAAAGAAACAACAACTTTAACCTCAGAAATAATGGTCCCCATTCACGGGACAACTTGTTTTCTAACATCCACTGTGATAAAGTTACAATTAATACCAGAAAGATGCTTAAACAACCATTTTAAACTCTGCTCCAAGTGCTGAAGGTAAATGCAAAATTAGATGCAATCCATGAAACAAAGGACTTCCCACCAATCTGTCTACTGCTTCTTGTCATCTGATTGCCTCTGCCAACCTTTTCGTGCTCCCCTTTAACCTCAGCCCAACTGAAGAGACTGATGACCACGGTGTCGTTTGAGTTGCTCTGATATTCTGTTCACGCTGCGCAACCGAGCTCAACAGTTTAACTTGAACTTGTTAGCTATCGTAATGCAACAGTTAGCTATTTTATCTCAACTGGTCTTGTGCCTAAATAGCATTTAGTAAAGATCAGCATGTATGTTGTTGAAGCAGAACGTCAGACTAATTTACATTCGGTTATAAAACAAGAGGTATTAGCCCTAATGACACAAGTAAGCTAGTGAACATGTGTTGTAGTCAGTGTGTTTGAATTATAAAACTGAGAATTAGATAAGATTGCTGTAGGGAGGTGGAGAGTTCCTCTGATGGCGCTGAGCCCCAAGCAGCTCCGACCCAATTTAACCCCCGTTTAGCTCGAGTCCCCGTTTGGCGATAAAGGAATGTACGATCTGAGGGTGTGGTGGAGGTGGTGACGCTGATGACAGGCATTTTTCAATCTGGTTTTTAACGTTCACATCTCTCTCACATATAACGCAGATTCCTGAGGGTTCCTCTGAGCTCCTAAGTGTGTGTTGACGTGTTTGCAGATTAGAGCTTTAAGCCTCTCCAACACTCCTTCAGCTTCCTCGCTGCTGGGAACTCCTCTCCTTATTCACGTCGCTCTCCTTCTCCTCTGATAAAATAAAGGTTTGTTCACTGGGATGATCTCGATCTTTTAACACAATAATAACTAAAGCGAGACCTCAGATTTGTTCAGATTTGCAGAAATGCAACAACAGCCTGTTATGATATTTGTGTGTTTGAATTTGAACTTTGACCAAACCTCTGGTCTAAAATACAATAGTGTAATGTATAATGGCTGTTTTTATCAGTGGTAGATCTGCCTGAGAAGTAATTTATAGCTTTGTCTTAGTTTGTTTGATTTTAATTTGTTGATTTATTCAAGTTGATTTGGTAGAAACACTATTAAGTTTACAAACAGAAATTATTTTATTTCCGTGAAATCACAGAATCAAATGCATCAAATACATAATTCTCTTTACAGTAAAACCTAAAAAATATATATATAAAATTTGTTTTACATTACATAAGAAACATCTCATGTTTGTAATTTCCAAAGTGGTCTCAAAAGGTGAATCACCTTGACAATGAACAAATGACTGAGACAAGATAAGCTGGGTCCACTGGATGTCCAAATGATGCTTCACAGGTTTTGCTGCTGTAAACCTTTGTGGATTTTTTAAAGGAAAATATCCAGATTAGACTCATTCAACTTAATAAAGGATTTAAACATAATTATATGGTTGTAAATTTGCAACAATTCATCTAAATGAAATGACAAATATGTTGTTTAAAACTGGCATTTATAAAATAATGAGAAATATCTCAAGCTACACAGAACTGTACCAGTTTGTTTTAAAACTTCTGCTGTTCTGAGCTTGAAGGACCATTTTCTGGTCCTCAGCCTTTGTTCTTCAGAGTGTTTCAGCTCTCCTTCCATATCAGCTGTGGATAAGACAACTGCTGTTTAACTTAACCTTTATTTAGAGGAGAGGTGGAGGGAAAGTTGGAGGTTGAGTGTCTGTTAAAATGACTCAACATGTCGACAACCTTCGGTGTTTGTCTCTTAGTCACCCTCCAAACACTCTCAGCAAAATTTAACATCATCTGCTCAGTAATACAGAAAAAGAATTTTGTGATTTTAGAATTTAAATCTAAATCTAAATCAGAGCTGATTTCTTTACTGTCAGATTGTTGCTCTCTGAGGGCGATTTAAACAACACAAACCACACACACACACCTCCTCCTGCATGGTGTGCTGATGGGAAACGTGGGTCAGATGATAGGAAGGAAGTGGAGTAGCGCTGCACCTGCGGGTTGGTAGTATGACGCTCCCAGAGGACGTGTGTGTAGGTTTCCTTCATCACAACAATAGACTATTATATCCTGAAACAACAGACATTCATGCAGTCTGTCGGAGTGCATTAAAGGCTGGTGATACATTTCTCTTCACTCACAAACACACACTGACCTCCTTTGCAGGTGCCAATAACACCCTGTGATGCTGAAGACTTGTCGGGTTCCCGCTTTGGGGCATTTCAGAAAGTCAATAAAGCTTATTCATTCCAGGAAAAATCATTAATCTCCTGTTATGTAGGACGTATTCAGTGCTATAATACAAAGATACCTCTATTAGCCTCCTTGTTGAGTAACCACTGATGCTAACCTCACATTAAACAGTGCGACTCTGAAACGACAGGAACCTTCAGTGTTTCTGGTTCCATTGAGGTGAAGGATTGTGCAGCTTTCATTTTTCATTTTTGGAGTCATTCTTGAATTTCAGTCGTCTTTTAGAACGAGTAAACAGTGAATAGTCAATCAAAAACAGTAAACTGTGTCACACATGATGTGACATCAGTGACACTGTTTTGAATCTAAACAGAACGGTGGACCAACACCTGGATCTGTTCTACGTTCTTGGCATTCATGACAGTATGCAACTAGAAAAGTTGGTCATCGCTGGAGTTAATGCTGGACGTGTTTGTCGTTGAACTCCATCCATCTATCATCTTTACACTCCTTAATCCTCACTAGGGTCATGGGGGGCTGGAGTCTATCCCAGCTGACTCAGGGTGAAGGCAGGAGATACCCTGGACAGGTCACCAGTCTATCACAGGGCTACATTTAGAGACAGACAACCAAGCACACTCACATTCACACCTATGGACAATTTAGAACCACCAATTAACCTCAACATGTTTTTGGACTGTGGGAGGAAGCCGGAGAACCTGGAGAGAACCCACACTGCACGGGGAGAACTTGCAAACTCCACGCAGAAATAGCTCAGGTGTCCTCACCAGGACATGAACTGGGGATCTTCTAGCTGTGAGGCCATTGTACTAACTACTGAGCCACCTTACAGCCCATAGCTGAACTCTGAATCAATAAAGCAGCATAATTATGAACTGCATGGGACTCCTCAGGAGGTGGATGGCTGTTGCAGATCACCTGTATACAGATAGAATTAGGAGACAGAGACGTTTCAGTTGATGTTATTTGGGCAGGATGTGTTGAGCTTTGCACAAACAATAAAGGTTACAGGAAGCTGCTCATAAAAAACACATCAATAATCAATCATTCTGCGTGTGTGGTCACTGAGAAATTAGTTTTCTTAGTTATTTCTTTTCAACCAAGAAGAATTAATCATTGTATTATCATCTATGATAAATGGAATCACACTTTCCATGTGGGAACTATATGAATATAATCAAAGAATAATGCGACAGTGGAAAGAGCTGTGGATGTGTGTGCTGGTGAAGTTATGGTTGTGCGTGTGTGTGTGTGTGTGTGTGTGTGTGTGTGTGTGTGTGTGTGTGTGTGGTGTGTGTGTGTGTGTGTGTGTGAGCTGTACGTCCTGTGGGAACGAGGGGTTGAGTGGTGTGAGGTCCGAGGCGTCGTAGCGACGGACGGGTGGCGAGCACCGTCTAACTGAGAATAATACACCACTTCCTCCCATTCTCTTTCTCCACACACACACACACACACACACACACACACACACACACAGCCTCCAGTCATGTTCTCTTGTTCCAGAAGGATTTCCGACTCGCGGCCCGGCGCTGCGGCCCAGCGTTCCCTGAGATATTAGCCTCCACACACACAGATATTCCTCCCTCGACACTCAGTGTTTCCTGCTATAGGATGGCCCTGCTTGTCCTGCATGACCCCTGACACCAATAAACCTCTGATATCGCCAACACAGACACACACACACAGAAACAGCCGCTTCTCACTCTGCAGCAATGCTCCATTTCATGAATATCAGAAGCTCTGGTCAGATATTCATGTGTTCTTGACTTGAGAAGAACTTTATCTCAGATGCAGACGTCATCAAGCTGTGAGCTGTGAAGCAGAGCTACTGGACGAGGTGAGAGGAAGTTAGCGCTTTTAGATTGACACCAAGATGGTCAACAGTTTATCCCAAAAGTCTGGGGGCTATTTTCAGAGTTTTCACCTGGAAAAACATCCTCAGACTCAGCAAGTAACAGCTCCACAACTCTGGCTCTCTGGAGACATTTGGGGAATTTTTAAAAACAATCTCAACTAAAAGTTTTACTGCCAACTACTAAAACTGTAAATCAGAAATTAATACAAGCCTAAAAATAAAAAGTCAGTGATGTTGTAAAATCTATTCTGAAACTTCTTATCTCTTCCAAATCTGATGTAACAGAAATGAAGCACAACAGTTTCATCACAGTGGCACCAGGAGGCCGCTTCATTTAAACAGCCATGTGATATAATAAAAGATTTAGTCAGGTATGCTAGTGTAGTAGTGTCCTTATCCTCTCCGGGGTGGAGAGGATAAGGAGCAAACTAAAGGGAATAATACTGCATCGTTGCTCTATACATCACAACCTTAGAAACCAGCAGGTACCAGTTGTGTCTCACTGTGTGGCGCTCGTCACTGAACATTGACAGAAAGTGAAAACCCGTGGATGCAGGTACATAGAAGGTGCGAAACAGAGAAAAAGACTTTTGTAGCTGCTAAATGTGCTAAGATATGAAGAATTTATTTACACAGTCTGCAGGTGATGATGAGGACAGAGGTGAGGAAAGAGCAGCGAAATGAAGCAATTGTAAAACATTTTTTCAATGATGGTTCACTTACAAAGGGTTTGATTTGTTTAGAATTAATTTAGAGGTTTATGTTAAATTTGACTTGTGTGTTTTTTTTAAAATGGCCGTCAACTTTGACAGTAAGTGTACTAAAAAAAGTCTATTCATGAATTCTTTTTTGCATTATGGCCTTAAAGACATAAAGTATGTCATAGCTAGTCAAGCTATAAAATTATCTGGAACAGGTATACGTGGTTCTGAAGGTGAAAGATGGAGGTGGAGGAGAGGTTCCAATGACAGTTTCACTATTATAGAGGACAATACAGTATTTATATGACCAGGCTGGAATACATTCAATTCATTTATTGTTGCATTACAGCAACTATATGGCAAGAATGTGTCGGCAGATCAGGTGTCAGGGAACGATTTGTTTAATTTAGCTTTGAATTTTTGGCTTCTGTTCCCACAAACATTGAGAGGTAAACTTTGGGAAATTAGTTTCATTGTTTTCCATTTCAGCCTAAAGACAGCAAATCCACAAGCTGCTGTTAGTTGCCTGATAACTCTGGTGTACGCTGACAAATCGACACAACGGTTATATGGCAGGTGGAGTTTATTAGTTTACATTTAAAGTTCTCTATCTGGTGAAAAGTATTATTACAACATCCTCATTTCTTTTTGCCTGTCTTCACTTCTTTTCTTTTCTTTCTGCCTTCATGTTTTCCCTCTTTCTGTCTTTCTTCCTTTCCTTCATTAACTGATCTGACCACATTAGAGTCCCGCACAGATTTCAACCAGCAGCAGAGACGGCGGCGGATTTGCTGCTTTCCCTTCATTAAAGCTTCCAGTGCTCACCGTGTGGACAGACTCGCTGTTGTGTTACAGCAATCCTGTGAGATAAAGAGACTCTGGTATATTTTAGTGACCGGGACAGAAAGAGGAGGAGGAGCTCAGCCAATGAGAGGGTGCTGACACGTCTATCTGAAGCTATCAGCTGGAAGAAAGCGCAGATAAATGGTGGGAAGGTGTTTATGTCTGTCTTTGTAAGGACCAGTTTGAGTCCATGTGAGGAAGTTCTGGTGGTTCGTCTGTGTGGGGCAGACTTTAAGAGGGGCTGACAGAGGGTTCACGCTTAGGTTTAGGGTTCAGGTTTAGGTTCAGGATCAGGGGCCTGGGAGTGGAGTGTGAGTGGCAGTCCCCACAAAGATAGGTACAAATGTATGTGTGTGAGTAGGTACGCTATAATTCCTGCATCAAATCCTTGTTGTATTGCTAAAAGATTAGCAGGTGTGAAAAGACAGAAGCCTGTGTGTGTGTGTGTGTGTGTGTGTGTGTGTGTGTGTGTGTGTGTCTGGCCTCTCTCACACGATGATTGGGTTTCAGCGAACACAGCCAGGAGCTGTGGGAACGTCTGACACACACACACACACACATCGGGAGCTTTCAGACATGTAATACGTAACATTTCTGGCTTCATCGGTCCGTTAAAGTGTCATCCAGACACAGCATGGAAGGATTACTGATGGGGAGCCTCGGTATGGAGCGATGGTTGGAAGTGTTGGAGAGTGAAGCAACGACAGAGAGACGTGACACAAGCACGGACACACAAACTGAAAAACATACATCAGATAGACGCAAAACCATCGCAAAAAGTCAGTAAACCTTTACAAAGAGACCTATAACACCACACAGAGAAGAAAAAAAAGATATAAAACCACAACAAAGAGGAACAAACACCACATAGACACAAAATCAACACAAAGACGCACAAAGAGACAAAACACAACCACGAAATCTAACCAAAAAAAACACAAAAAGATGCAAGACTACGACAGA
>NW_007579013.1:129458-134078 GCF_000690725.1 Stegastes partitus
CCAGTCAAAACCTGTGGTGGCCTTATATAAAGACTATTTTTTGACTGTCAGAAGTGGCCTCATTCCCATGCGCTCCTCTGTCACACACACACACACACACACACACACACTCAGGACCAGCCCTGTCCAGACTGCACAAATCTCCAATCTCACATGTGTGTTTGAGTGCATGTGGGCGGGTCCACAGTGTGTTTCAGTGTGTGTGTGTGTGTGTGTGTGTGTGTGTGTGTGTGTGTGTCAGGCTCCGTGGGAAAGCTCCAGCAGCAGAGGAGGAGGAGGAGGAGGAGGAGGTGGAGGAGGAGAAGCAGGACTCACCGGTCAGCAGTCCAGCCTGCAGCCCCACACAGGCCACCTGCCCCGGACCTCGTAGCAGACGCTCACCGCTGGACAAAAAAAAACGCCTCACGGAGAAAATCATGTTTCCTGAACTTCTTTTTATAGACTTTTACTGACTTTACTGGGAAAACAACCTGCAGCATTGTGATTGTTTTCTTCCTTTGCTGACACCTGAAAATGTTTTTTTCTTTTTTTCTGATGGATCATTAATTCTACATTTCTGCAAGAAGAAAACCTTTCACGGTTTTGACTGCTGGGAAGGAGCCTGAAACTTTACCAACTCCTGGATTAAACAGTTTCCAGGAGCTTTGACAGACTCTGGAAGTTCTTCAAAACACTCCTGTGGGACCTTCAGTGCACCTGTGCCGATCACTAGTGACTACATGATCGATTGGATGGTCACTCTTGCAGTGTACAGCGGTTCTAATCTCTAAACTATATCACAGGAATCCAGAAGGGGTGTTTTGGGTTTTGTGGTTCTGCTGTTTGAAGTCAGACCTCCACGTCTCCTCCGGGGACAGACAGCCAGAACCTCCCCACCGTCCATGCACCATGAAGCGGCCGTGTGAGGACAGCAGCTCTGCAGAGAGTGAGGTGGACGAGACCATCGATGTGGGCAGTGAGAACATGTATCCAGGGTGAGTTACCAAGAACATTTACTCTTTTTTCTCTTCTTTAAATAGTCCAGCGAAAAGCCATAAATGATCAAACTGGTCTATAATATTAATTTATATCTGATACTCTCAATTTTCATGTTGCTCTTGAATCATTTCTGGTTTTCTTGATCGGATAAAAACTGTAGATGAACACTAGTAATGTTAACATTTCTTATATGATTTCAAACGTTCAGGTTAACCTGCTTCTCTTATTTGTCATTTAAAGACTTCTGATTCTGGCTTTAGTCGTGTGTCTGACTAAAGCAAAGAGTCTCTCTGCTCTCTTTACAAAAGTTGCATCAAAACCTGTTGAAGCCCAACAGGTCTGTGGTTCTGATGATTATCATGCAGTTCTTAAATTCGTCTTAGGTTTATAAAAATGTCTTGTTTTGTCAGAAAAACATCAGATAAGAGAAGCAAAGCAATTATTCTTCACATTAGAGACAGGACAAGCCAGTGTTATTTTAGGGTCTACTGCAGATGAGGCTCTGAACTACACATGTATTTTGTAAATGAAGCGCTAAAGTTTCCAATCAGACTTTTTTTAAAAGAGGTTAAACAGAATAGATGTGATGTGACTAAAACTTCTACAGAATCAGAAAGAATTTGTTGCCAAGTAGGTTTTCACACACAAGGAATCTGACTTGGTGTTTTAGTGAACATCAGTGAACAGTAACATCAAGATTAAAGGTTAAAAAGTCTTGCCATTGTATTTATTAAGTCTGACAACATAGATCGTTCTTATTTCTGTTGCTGAAGTGTTTCAAAAATAAGTTCTGCATTCAAAGTGATGTCAGCAAAATGTCAGACTAAAGTAATGCAGTGTAACTTAATTTGTACAAATGCAGCGACATGTCTAGACGACATTTTGTTGTTGTGGCAGCTTGAGGTGGATCTACTCAACTACTTCATGTCCTCAGTTAGTCTGGTTCAGTGGTTCCCAACCTGGGGATCGGCCCCTTCTGATGGGTCGCCAGTTAACTCTGAGCGGTCAGAAGATAACTAAAGGTTTTTTATTTTTCTCTAATCTTTGGTTTTGTTGTGAAAACTTGTATGATTGTTTATTATTTAAACAAAGTCATGTACAAAGTTTAGAAGGGTTAAATTAATCAAACTGCTTATTTTCATCTCCTGTAGCTTGACAAAGTGGATGAAAACGTCTGATTTCATCCTAAACAGTTCAGATAGATAGATAGATAGATAGATAGATAGATAGATAGATAGATAGATAGATAGATAGATAGATAGATAGATAGATGTGGAGCCGATTTCAACTGTTGTATATACATTTGGGTGGATTCATGTATAATAATGAACCATATTTTATAAGCTCCTCACAGGTTTGTATGTAAAATAATACTCTAATGTGAATAATAAAAAAGTTTACAATAAACCTTCCTCTCTTTAGCAGCATAGAGGCATAAAGTATCAAGAAACAAAATAACAAGTAAACTACAATCGCACCAAAGTCTATTTTTTTTCCAAGTGTTAGTGTAAAAATAAATCTCGCAGCAAATTTTCAGCTCAACGTTTCAACACTTTAAAATGTACTCCACTTTCCATACCGCAGATAAATAAACCCAACTGTTTTAAGTAAAAAAAAAACCTGCAGTTTTAATGTGAAAACAGTGCCTCAAGGTTTGCGTTTGTGTGTCTGCTTAACTTGTTGGTGTAACTGTTAGTTTGTTTTTCAGGCACATGAAGGCGTCCTTTATAAGATGTGGATCCCCGACCACGACCACTCAAGTGATGGCGAGGAAGAAACGCAGAGGGGTACAGTTGTTACGCTGATTAACAAAAGAGTTCTGGTTCTGATGTTGTGTCATTTTACAGTTTAAAAAAAAAAAAAATGTTTTCTGTTCTGTCAGATTATTGAGAAGAGACGCAGAGACAGAATCAACAACAGCCTGTCAGAGTTACGGAGACTCGTACCAACAGCGTTTGAGAAGCAGGTGAGTGTCTGTTTCTATACATGAATTAAACCAGATGTGAACTTCAGATCGTCTGGTATTTCTGCCACACATCTGACGGGGCTTTCTCCTCCTCCTCCTCCACTATCTGCTTGTTACTGTTTATAAAATCCACCTTATGGAAATCAACAACAACAACAACAACCTACATGCTAAAAAGATTTATTTTATTATTTGTTTGTTTTTTAGCTTGCTTTCCTGCATGCAAATGTTCCACTAAAGCAGCTAATCCCCGACACTATTGTGTAGGAGCACCACCACTACATCCTGGGCTCAACAGCACCCCAGTCTGGTGTTAGCGCCCCAAGTCACAGCATTTCCCCCTTTAACAGAAGAGTAATGAGGGCAGTTAGACCATTCTCCAGAACTGAAGTAGTGCTGTGGAGATACAGGTCTAGTCATGCAATAGTTTCTATATCAAAATAATCTATTTTAAACCAATATTCTGCAAGCTGTTTAGTGTGTTCAGTGTCTTAACAGCTCATCTACTGTTTTTTTCCTCGTGTTCCTTCTTTTATTCTTCCCTTCTGAAAAATTATTCATGCATTTAACTGTGTCTCATTCACCCTTTTGACTCAGTAACTGTCTATCCATCAGAGACAGAAAAAGCATCAGCAGTAGTGTGAGGTTTAACCAGTGTCCTGTCTGGTTTTATCAGGGTTCAGCTAAACTGGAGAAAGCAGAAATCCTCCAGATGACCGTGGATCATCTGAAGATGCTGCAGGCCACAGGAGGGAAAGGTAACCACAACACCACCACAAAACTGTGACTGTTAATCACACTACAGTCTCAACTATGCTGACTACAAGTAACTGACAATCTGTTAATCACTGATCACAAGTCTTGTTTTTCATTGTTTGACCCTCGGTAACATGATTGTCAGTCAGGCTTAGACAAAGCAACTTTTTTCTTTTTGGTCAGTTTGGTTTGTCAGAATGTCAGTGTGGACGGGACATCAAACAGTCTGTCAGTTTAACAGTTTAGAGAGCTGTGTATGTGAACATGGGAGCATGAATCTGTTTACAGTCACATTGTGGGGACTCATGTTTCGTCATGATTCATGTTATGAGGACAGAAGTCCCTCAAACCACCAACTTTTAGGTTGAAGACTTGGTTCAAGAGTCAGTAAGAGCATGTTCCTTTTACGTTTTTAGGTTTAAGGTTACGTTTATGTACTGTTAGGGTTGGATTGGAGTAGGTTTAGGTTAACATCATGATTAGATTATGTTCCAACTATGTTAGGTTCAAAACAATTGGAGAATATATCAGGGAAGAACATGATCCATTTTGTTTGTCTTTGTTGGTCCCTGATATAACCATAACCTAAACCTGTATATACAGTGTACTCCTGTACAATCCTTGAGAATACCACAGTCTATATTCATACTCTGATCATCTCCAGGAGGGGGTGGAGTCTGGATGAATCTGGCCAATGACGTCTAGGTTAAAACCCATTAAATGGCAACTTGTACTGGAAAAAATTATGTTCATGTAAATAAGATAAATGCAAAAAAACAATAAATACATAAGTGGTTGGCATGTTGGGTTTGATGACGTCTAAGGGAAACTTTTTTACTGGCTTAGTTTAGCCAGACCCCAAACCTGACTTATCTGTGGGAGACCTCAATTATAGCAACAAAAAAAAAATAATAATGTAG
>NW_007579013.1:135292-148317 GCF_000690725.1 Stegastes partitus
TTGACTGGATCTCACACTCTTTTTCAGCAAATTAATGAAAATCTCACGTCCCCAGAGTGTGCATTTGAATTTTTCAACTCAAAATACTACAAAGATGGTTTTAGTTCTAAACCGGCTGTATCAGTGTCTATAGCTGTAGTGTAGCTGAGCTGCTGCTGTCCCCCTACAGGAAGAAGACTCTCTCTCTGCATTTGGGATTGGCTGAGACATTTTAGAGTCACTCTACAAAGTAAATAAACCTGGTGGACTGTGAGGCAATTGTTCTTTGTCTCACCTGAAAGCAGCAGGCAGCGAGGAAGCAGGATTATGCAGAGTTTCTGGAGGATGAGCACTTAAGTCGAATTCAGCTGGTGAAGCTATGAGGCGAGCTAGCTTCTGTGGTGGCTCGAGCGATGGGAAAAATACATTCATATCTTAACAGCTTTTATTTTACACATTCTAGTTTTTAACAAATACAAAACAAATGGATTTTCACCATATGGGACCTTTAAGATTCCACATGTTTTATGGTTTCATATAGTTTTCTATAAAAACCTTTAGTTTAAAACTCTTAAGTCTACTTTCTTTAGCTTATTGACATGATCTATAAAAGTTTTACACATTTAACAGCTGGACAGATGTCTCCTATATATTAGGGTGTGACAGTTTTGAAACTTTTGACTAAACACAAAACACTGAAAATACAAGATTTTATTGCAGAAATAAAAGGTGGCACGGTGGTTAGCATCGTTGCCTTGCAGCAAGAAAGTTGCCAGTTCACATCCCAGTGAGGACACCGAGGATCTTTCTGAGTGGAGTTTGCATGTTCTCCCCGTGACCCTAGTGAGGATTAAGTGGTGTATAGATAATCGATGGATGCTAGAACAGACTTTTAATTTACAAAAGGAGCTGCTAGTTGGCTGAAAAGCAGGAGGTCATTTTAGTTCTAAATATTATTGCAGAGAGGATGAAAAATGGACTTCGCCCTAAGTTGGCTGGGATAGACTCCAGCCCCCCCGCGACCCTGGTGAGGATTAAGCGGTGTATAGATAATGGATGGATGGATGGATGGATGAAAAATGACAAATTACAGATTTGAATAATTACTGGTCAGAGCAACTCATTTTAAAATGGCCTCTGCTTAAGAATTCAAGGATTCAAGGCCTTCATTGGTCACAAACACAGTCATACATGGTATAACGCGCAGTGACATGTGCACCTGTTCCACACCCAAACAATGACAATAAGTAGAATAAAGAATAACTCTTTGTGTGACCTGAGTCCTAGCTGACCCCATCGAGTTGTTTCCTCCCCCGCCTCCCCCGTCATGTTAACCCTGTCCAGGTGTGTCTCACGTCTCCCCATCTGTCTGCAGGTTTTTTCGACGCCCACGCTCTGGCCCTGGACTTCCTGTCTCTGGGTTTCAGGGAGTGTGTGACCGAGGTTTCCCGCTACCTGAGCGCCGTGGAGGGCCTGGACTCCAGCGACCCCCTGCGCTGCCGCCTCCTCTCCCACCTCAGCTCCTGCGCCTCCCAACGCGACGCTGCCGCCCTGACGGCCGCCTCCCACTCGCCCCACCACCACCACCACCACCACCCCCACCACCCCCAGCAGCCTCATCCTCTACCTCACCCATTCCACCCCCCTCACTGGGCGGCTGCCGTGGCTGCGCTGCGTCCTCTGCCGTACGGACTGAGCGGCCTTCCGGTTTCCCCGGATGCTGGAGGCGGAGGCGGTGGAGCCCCCCAGAGGCTGGCGGAGCTGTCGCAGCGTAGCGTGGCCTCCTCCTCCTTCTCCTCCCACGTAGACTCCGCCTCCTCCTCTCCTTCCTCCTCCTCCTCCTCCTCGTCCCTCGTGCTCCCCTGCACCCCCGCCCCTCTCTCCGCCTCCCTCCTCTCCCTCTCGGCGTCGTTCCCCATCGCCCTCCACGGAGGTTTCCCCATCTTCCCTTCCTCCTCCTTCACCTCCGCCACCGCCGCCACCAGTCCTCCCATCTCGTCCTCCTCCTCCTCCCACACTCCTCACGGCGGTAAACCCTACCGGCCGTGGGGGACTGAGGTTGGAGCTTTCTGACTGCAGCGCTGCTCATTAACCTCTGACTTGTTGACAAACTGACACTTTAACAGCCTGGAAACACTTTAATCACAGTTTCATTCACCGACTGGTTTTAACACTTGACTCAGACAGCTCGTTCTGTTAATCTGTTAACCACTGGGATGGTTTTTTTTTACTGATCTCCGCCTGCTGCTGCTGTTACAGACCGGTTGAAATGTGTGGTTTAATGTGGTGTCTTATTCAGCTTTACTGCGTTTAAACATGTTCTGTGTGATCAGCTGCTCTTCTGTGAGGTTAATTCCACTTGGACAAAACTACACATTTGATATTGTTTAACCCTGATAAGTCTGGTGATATTCTATATTTTAAGACGATTTTATCTCACTCCCACATGCACCATCCTGCTGGATCAAAGACTCACTGGAGCACCAGATGTGGATTAATCCACCGATGAAAATAGTTCCCAAGGAATGTTGCATTTCCTCCAGCTTGTTAAAAACTGTTTTAGGGAATTACTGAGCCTAAAATAAAATAAAACTGTATGTTTTTGGGGGATAAAGTGTTGGGAGATGAGGTTTGTAGACAGTAACATAAACATAGACTAACACCAGACTTATCCTTGAAAACAAACCTGAAACACTGACAAAGAGTAATAAACCAAAGTCTTCCTCTAATATTCAGTCATTCATGTTTAACCCGACTTACCAGACTCTTGCTGTGTCTGGTATTTTATTTCATGGAGAATCTATGAACTGAGAACCAAACTGATCTCAAACTGTCTCCCAGGATTCTCAGACAGTTGCTGGGACAAATATTAAGACTGTACAACTAATATTTGATCATATTAGACCTTTTTTTTTTAATATCTGTGGTTTACATGTAAACTTTCACTGAATTTTCCACCAAATATCTGTGATGCCCTGCGTGCCTTTGTACAAATAAAGATGACTAAACGGTTTTGCTGCTGTAATAAAAAAGAAGGGGCAGCTGTTCCTGTGTTTTTCTTTTTTATACAGTAACTTGATATTTATATTTACACTCACAGAGTTCTTTAACATCTGTTCAATTTAATATAATTAAACACAACTGCACCGCCATACATTCTACTTTTAGAAAACTTGTTTATTTTCAGTCAAAGAAGTGAGAATTCTACTTTGTAATGGGGGATAAAACGTTTTTAAAATCTTTTCCACTCCATTAATAAACATGAGGGGGACACAGTGTACAGTCCAGTATACCACCACACTATACCATGAAACCAACAAAAAACATAAAGTAGAATTATCACCGCCTTGATGCCAAACACTGAAAATGCAGAAGCTTCATAAAATTAGCTGTTGTATTGGATGACATTATTGTGTGTGGTTTTAATTATTAAAGTGGCTGTTGAGTGTACATGCCAATTTAAAGAGCCCATATAATGCACATTTACAGGTTTATACTTTTATTTTTGGTGTGTTGACTTGCTTTCAACAACACATTATTTCATGTTTTACATTCCTGCAGAACTTCTCAGCCTCTTTCTGAAACAGTTCTGTCTCTTAAAGGACCCCCTTCTGAAAAGCCCGGTCTGCTCTGATTGGTCAGCTGGTCCGACAAAAGTGAAGGAACAGCAGAGAAATGTAGCTCAAACAGAAGCAGATCAACAGAGCGAATAAGGATGGACTGTGAGGAAGCTGCTAGCTAGGCATCATGCAAATGAGTCACATGATGACATAGACAAGTAACGGAAGAAAACCCTGGATGTCAAACAATGTTTCCTGTGGTAGAGAACAACTCTCTTTGACATGGACTTCATGCTTTGCAGATCTTTGACATTCACAAAACAGTTATAACGCACAACAAAATAACACATCCGCTCTTTAAAAATGTGCTGTTACATCTGCATAGATGTTGTTCATGTTGACTGGTGTTTGCACGGCCATCTTTGTGCCATCGTTTTTCTGGTTTTGGCACAGGAAGGTTAGAGCTCTTTTCTTTTGTTCACCCGACATATATGAACAGATTGAAGATGCAGATGATGATTCAGGGATCTGGACATGAACAGGCCTGCAAGGCACAGATCCAGATGCCCAGTAAATTTGCAAAAATACTGAAATGGCCCTTTAAACTGCTCTTGAGCAACATGGCTATCCATGCCGGAAAACATCAGGTTGATTTAGCTCCCTGATGGATCCACTGGCCTTCAAATTGAGTCTCACTTGAAATGCACTCCAAACCCCAAAGAGTCAGGGGGCCACAATGACAACACACTGATGTAAAACAACCACAAGAAGACTCAAAATGGCTACAAACAGACACATAATGACACAAAATGACCCCAATAACACAAACAAATTGCACAAAAAGACCAACAATTACCAGTGACACACACTGACCACAAAGAGATGACCATAAAACAACCACAAGATCAAAATGACTACAACAATTAGCAGACACAAATGACCATGAAAAGAGATGTAGAGAGACAGTTAGCTCTGAAATTACCAAAGAGACAAACAATAAAAATGTAAGTGATGTAAAACAACCACAAAGAGACTCAAAATGACAATGAAAAGACAAAAACTGAGCAGAAAAGACCAAAAAGAGACACAAGAGGTTTAAAATGACGACGGAGACAAAAGATTAGAACAAAAAAAAAATACACCGACAAACAAAATGGCCACAAAGAGACACAACATGACCACAGAGACACAAAATGCCTGGAGACAACACAAAACGGTCAGCACTAAAAAACAACAACAAAATGTCCACAAAGAGTCAAACAATGACCATAATAGAGAGACAATGCTACAAAGAGATGCTCAACAGATACAACAAGGGGGCTGTCCTCTGTAGCAGCAGGTCTTGTACACATGTGTGTCCAGGTGCTCACTGGCCCATCATTCATCCATGAGCTCAGCACCACGTCTGGTCAGTAGCTTTTTGTGTGTCACCTGATCTTCCTCAGAAGTTTGTCTTGTGTCCTATTTTCTGCACAGTTTAAAGATGACTTGAAAACCGAAGGGACTTAGCCTGACTTTATTAATCCTGAATTTCCCTCTGGTATTAAGAAAGTCAGTCTAAGTCTAAATCTTTGGAATAGAAGTCTGCATGTCCGAGATGACTCAGCACCATCTGAGGAAGACCATGTGATACGATTGAAAGCTCCAGAGCGGCGCGTTTTCTCGACACGATCTGCAAAACAAAATGCTTTTACCTCAAATTCTCTTAGGTAAAGTAGCTGTGAGCAAGTAGGCAGCATTCCCACACACACACACACACACACACACACACACACACACACACACCTACACACACACATGCACACACACGTTAATCCACTCCTTCTTGGTCTTTGCCTTCATCTTGCAGTTGATTTACACGCTGAAATCACTGTTGCACCCGTTAAATCCTCCCAGAGAAGAAAACGGCGTCATTTCCAGCTGAATGGAGGATTAAAGGCTGACAGGCCTGGGAACGGCTCCGCGGGCCGTAAATCCGCCCCGGTCAGCCGACACGGTTCTCACGCCGGGACGCCGCTTTGAAGTGACCGGCGGTAAATTAGGTGGCATGAGCCGCTCAGCGCTTTACATACAGACAGACACAAAGAGCAGATAACAAGTGGAAACAGTGCGAAGAGACGCTGAGGCTGGAAGAGGCTACGAGAGCGTAATGCAAACTTTATCCATCCGCTAAACAGCTACTGACGCGTCACATATGGCCCTTTAAAAAGCTTTTGCTTCCTCAGATTAAACAGCTTATATAGATATGTTCTTTTCCCCAGACATATTGTTTCAATTATATGAGTTTTTGGAGATGTTTTTAAAAATCTTTTTTTGGGGGTCCTTTTTATGTGGAGCCTTTAAAGTGATAAAACAAGATGCACTAAAATTGCGTCTCGATTTAATATGACAAACACAATGCAGTTGTAATATCTGCTGTCAGTTTGCTGTAATTAAAGAGCCCTTTATAAACAGTTTATTATGCTGTAATTAACGTGTTTATTAATGGTTAATAAATCATTTACTAATGCTTTATAGGTTTGTTATGAACCATTAATAAGAAGACCTTTTGGGTTGCCAGGTTAGGGAAAATCCTCCTTCATCTGGACACGTTTTAGGTGTTAAATCCATCAAGATGATCCTTCTAATCGACTCTTTACCACATTTTCATACATTTGGTCCCAAATCCAAAGCTAAAGGATGTTTCTGTTTTATTTCCACTTTGCTGTGTCTCTGTGGGTCATGCTGACTTTTACACTCTCCACTTTGGTTGTAGAGATTCAAGGAAATGAGCACAAAACAGCGCATATTGTAGCGATGAACATGTTTAAATGCTTGTTTTTAGCCTGACTGGACGGAAACAGCAGTGAGCCATGTGGAGCAGACGTTTCACTCCTCATATTTAACACCCACATATTCATCCACATCCGCTCATTTGTTTCCATGTGAGTCAGATTTTCTGTAAACTCAGCACCTGAGTGTAGTGATGGTTCACTGTGAGGACGATCACAGGGACGCTGGTGGTTTTCTGACACTCGCCGCAAAGAGTTTCACCTGTTGATGGAAAATCTCCACGTGTCAGATGTTAGACAGTCATCCCAGCTGTCGAACTACAACTAATGAATCTGCAGCTTTGATACACATCGTGAAGGCGGCGTTTCACCTCCCTAACATCAGCTAGAAGAAAAAGACGGTTGATGTCTTCATGCGGTCAGTAGAAGCTGTTACACACAGAGAGTCATTCTATGAACATTACACTGAGTTTAACACATGAAAACAAAGCAGCAAATGGACGATTAGGTCAGACAGCAGGTATCCAAGGATGAAACTCAGTAAAATGTTCGCTCCAGGCAGCTGACTTCCTCTCAGTCAGACTATAAAGAGACGTTTAAAATGCTTTGAGTGAAATCAGTATTTTTGGCTCTTGTTTTTTGCCCCAGTATACAGTGTTTTGTGTAAATCCTCATCAACAGAGATGAAGAGTACAAAACAAAAAACACAATATCATCCCTAAATGCAAACCAACAAGAGCCTCTGAACATCTTCACTCAGCCTATGTTACTGATACTTTCACTACTTCTCTAGAAAATGGCTCCTTTAGGATAGAAGTATCTGGAACTCCCAACTAGTCAGTCAGAACTGATGAAGCCTCTTGGATGAGAGGTGGAACATCTTCAAGGAACCCAAGCAAATCCAGTTGATACAATTAATCTAGGAGAATAACCAAGACCTGGATGACTGAGAATCTTCACAGACATTTTCTAGAAAACACCCTGCAGTTTGCGACACCTGAATATTCAAAAAAATGTTCAAGGAGATGCTCTTAGCTTCACATGCTGCAGTTTCTAAAGTTCAATATTCTGCCTATTATTTAGCATCAATACACACATTTTATCTAATTGTCAATACTGTAGATTTCCTCCTTCAGGTATCTGTTGGCCTTTAGATCAGCTTTAATGATCAAATTGAGATACATGGGAAGGTTTTTGTTCACATTTTCTTCTCAATCAAAGTTCAGCAGTGGTGTAGGAAGTATTCAGGTCTTTTACTTATGTAAAGGTACAAAACAAATACAATACAAGGTCCAAGTCAGGAAATCCTGCTTAAGTGTTCACGTATAAACAAAAAGATGTGCTTTAAGTATCAAACTGAAAGTACTCAGTGCACAACATGACTATAATTAGATCAATATCCCTGATGCCTTAGTGTGTAAACAGTATTCTGCAGCTGGTTGATGTGCAACCAAATAATCTTTTTATTGCTGATTAATCTGCTAACTTTCTCAGTGAGCAGATGGATTGTTTGGTTTTTAAAACTTTAGAAATTCCCCAGAACCCAAAGTGAACCCTTCACATGCTCGCTTTGCCCCACTGATCCGAACTGGTTGGAACAGTTTATAGTTTAGTTTTTTTTTTAAAAAGCACCATTTCATGAGCTTTTCATGCTTTTCATAATACTTGAGTGACAAACAACTACAGCTGTCCAACAAACGCAGTGCAATAAAAAGCATATTTCCCTGTTGAATGGAGCAGAAGATGGTTTCAGATTTTTTAAACATCGTCAAAACTGCAACAGGCCATCAACAGATTTAACAGAGACACTTCTTATTTACAGTTCTTCTTAAAAAAAAACAAGCATGGATGTTAAAATCTGAAGGACCACAAGTAGCTGAGCAACATAACAAAAAACAACACAAAACACAAGACAGCCAGGAGCGACAAAAATGTGCTCTTTTGTTTCAGCTGTGTTCACAACCCATAATACTAACAGCACCACAGTCCTCTGTGGGCCTCGGCTCTACGGTGACAGTAAGGACAGCATGCTGTTTGGACTTAAAATCTCGATCCAGTAGCCGTCAGGATCCTGAATGAAGGTCTGATCCTTCATTTTACCTGTGACGAGGAACAGGGGTTGTAGTTAGTGTAATAATGGTGGGTTTTAAGAACATTCATTCCTGGGATCTAAACCATCCAGTCTAAGCCACAGCCTGACTGTGAGCGCCACCTCCTGGTAGAAATCTAGTTATAACAGCAAGTGTGGAGATAAATATACAGGCAGACATGCAGGGAGAGCATGTAGGTGTTGTAGAGACATCTGTCTTTAAGCAGTATGTCGTACATTTTTACATTTCAGTGCTGCCATTTTTATTTTTATTCTTGAATTTTTCATTTAGTGTTTAACAAAAGTTCCATTCAGGGTAGCAACTTATTTTTTAGGGTAAACTGCAGAACATGAATGTAAAGCCTATTGTATGTTCTGTTTAGACACCTTTATAGATGGTTTATATATGAGTTTTACATCATTTGTACGTGTATAATATGAAATATGTGTATGTTGATATAAGCTGTGCACATCCATTGTCATTATTGGCTTTATTTAACATTTTTATATTTATTTATTTTTTTAATTAAAGATTAAAATGGATAAACATGTTCTATAAGTTGTGCATAACTATTAATTGAGAGACAGAAAGAAGAAATAGTTACTACAGCTTCTATCTGTCTGCATTGAGCTGTGCTGCCCTCTACAGGCAGGGAGTGGTAACTACAGAGGCAAGAAGGGTTGGAAGCTTTCAGTCTGGATGACAAACTGTAACAAAGACAGAAAGGTTATAATGCTGACAATTTGTAGAATCTAAGGCTGATTATTACTTTTAAAAACTCTTTTAAAATATAGCTGAAAAATGCAGACATTGCAGTGTGATGTGGATAATCTAATTAAAATGAGACTGTTGCTATGACCTGCTAAGCTAGCTACCTGTAGTAGCTAATTTAGCTGCTGTGTTATTTAATGATGTGAAACAACAAACTTAAAATGCCACTTTAACTTCATCAAAATAATATCTTTAATTTCTCAGATAAAATCGAAAGAAAAATCAGTGACTTGAAGCTTTAGCTGTCGGTAGCCACAGCTAGCATAGCAGCTAGCTTTCATCTGAGCACTGTAACTTTAGCTGCATGGCTAGCTGCTTTTCTGACTGTAGCTGTGTAAGTGGCTGTCTTTCTATTACTTTGAATGTCTGTACGTGATGCTAGCTGTGTAGTTAGCTGTCTTTCTGTTACTTTAACTGGGTAGCTAGCTGTCTGTTTAACTTTAGCTGTGTAGTTACTTGTCTTTCTGACTTCAGCTATGTCATAAGCTGTCTTTCTATTGCTTTGTCTTTCCACGACTTTAGCTGTTTAGTTAGCTGCCTGTAAGACTTTAGTGAACAGTCTGCTATGTGCAAATTTAAAAAGCTGATTTCCCAGAAATAACAGATTTCAAGAGCCAAACACATTTCTATGTATGTGTATAACAACAATTTCCCTCTGGTACCCGACCAAAGGGATCAATAAAGTTCTATCTAATCTAATAACAGATGTTAGACAGTCTCATAGAGTCTGAACTCAGTTTGACCAGGTGAGTGGTTCCTGTGCTTTGCGATGCGATGTGCCGTTTGACTCACCTAAGTCTTCTTTCTTGACAAATGTCACTCCTCTGTCTGCAAACAGTTTGCAGGCTGCATCAACGTCAGGAACAGCAATGCCAATATGACCTTCAACAAGACAAGACAAGACAGTCGGCTACGCCCAGCACACACACAATCAGTACGATCTACCACGAAACAAAGACGTGTGCCAAATGCTTCACATCGATCTCAGACATTTATGATTTGATTTAGATGTTCTGGACGTTGAACTGCCATCAGACAGTCATCATGTCCTTATTTTGTCCTGAAAAAATAAATTCTGCTTAAATTGAACTCACCAAATCCTCGTGGGATTTTGTTCCCGTTGTGGTAGCACAGGTCTTCTATATTCTCTGAGCCCCAGTTACTGACAGACAGATGACAGCATCATTAAATGAGTCATAATAAAGTGCTGCAGGTTTTTGATCTGAACTGTGTCACTGTGTTTAAAATGAATTTGGTGCATTGTGGCCTTCATGCGTACTGTGTGAGCTCTATAGTGGCTCGGCGAGAGAAAGTCCACGCTGTCCTCTCCTTAATGTCAGCTGGGATCTCCGACTTGTTCTCATAACCCAGCAAATAGTGGGTGAACCGCATTGCGGAGAAGTCGACTTTCTGCAGCAGCCTGGAAACCACAGAGGAGGCCGGAGGTTAGAAGGAGACTCCAGCTGCTCTGTGAGCTGAGCAGAGCAGGAGGAAGTTGGAGGTGTTGGGAGAGGTTCAGGAACACTCTGAGGACTCACGTCATTCCCAGAACTCTGGTGTAGAAGTCCAACGATCGAACCGGATCTTTGACCCTCAGCATCGTCTGCTGCATCATGAAGTCCTGCAGAGACAAACATCGCAAAGACAACAGGAATATTGTTGGTCTGCTCAAATCAGTGTGTTTAGCTTTTTTTTTTATCTCCTTGTAAATGACCTGAGCAGAACCAAATGACAAACTGGAGCATTTAGCAGCTGGAGAGTCAAATATTTCCCTGCAGAGTTGGAGGAGGAGACCAAAGCAGAGCTAAAAACAGAGTGAATACTGAACATCCATCCATCCATTCTCTATACACTTAATCCTCACTAGGGTCGTGGGGGGCTGGAGTCTATCCCAGATGACTCAGGGCGAAGGCAGGAGACACCCTGGACAGGTCACCAGTCTATCACAGGGCTACACTTAGAGACAGACAACCAAGCACACTCACATTCACACCTACGGACAATTTAGAATCACCAATTATTCTCAACATGTTTTTGGACCTTGTGGGAGGAAGCTGGAGAACCCGGAGAGAACCCACGCTACACGGGGAGAACATGCAAACTCCATGTAGTCAGTGTCCTGACTGGGACGTGAACTGGGGATGTTCTAGCTCAGAACAGACATGTTACCTTCTGAATAAGACCAAGACACCCAAACTGAAATCAGCCCTGTTGTTATCAGTCACTTTGTTTATCTTTGTGACTGGTTTGTGTGTCTTTATAATTCCTTCCAGAGATGGTGGGACCATGGACCTGCTGTGTGCCGACACCAGGATGCATATCACTTAATTATTGCTATTTTCTTGTACTTTCTATAGTTTTGGATGCTGCTGTGGTGTGTAAAGTTCCCCCAATGGGGCATCAATAAAGTATTCTATTGTATTCCTTTATAGTCTCTTTGTGGTTGTTTCTTACATCTGTTTGCAGCTGTCTTGTGTCTCTGTAGCTGTATGCCATTGCTTTTGTTGTTTTGTCTCTGGTTTTGTCTCTTTGCAATAGTTTTGTGTGTCTCTTTATGATCATTTTGCTTCTCTGTGGTTTATTTGTGTCTTTGTGGTCATTTTGCATCTCTGCATGGTCACTTTTGCACTTCTTTGTGGCTTTTTTGTCTCTTCATAGTTGCACCTTTTTGTGATCATTTTGCATCTTTGTGGTCGACTTTTGGTCACTTGTGGCGATTTTGCATGCCTTTGCAGTCGTTTTGTGTCTCCTTGCAGTTGCGTTGTATCTTCCTCATGTGATCATTTGCCACATGTGCAGTGACGATGTTGTTTTGTTCCTCTCTGGTCGTTTTGCTTTCTTTTGCCATTTCTTTAAAGTCGTGCTGCATCTCTTTATGATCATGTTGCATTTGTTTCCGGTCCCTGTGCAACTCTTTTTGGAATTTGTGTGTCTCTTTGCAGTCATTTCGCATCTCGTTATGGCTTCTTTATGTCTCTTTGTGGTCATTTTAACTTCAGTCCTGTGTTTCCTTGATAGCCAAGTAGCCAACTACTTTACTAATATAGTCTGCATTAAATGGTTGGTTGCCAAAATTAGAAGAACTCCTCGTCACAGTGACACCTTTATTTGTCCAAGCTTCACACTGACTAACAGTAAATACATGAAGTGATTTGACTTAGAAACCAAAAGCAAAAGTAACTCTAAGATGAAAACAGAAATGTAAATCTGTGTGTGTTTGTAGTAATTTAGTCATAATTACATGTTTCATTCATTTGATGTTGTAAGCTAAGTATCCTGGACCCTCACAGATCAGCATGAGGTTAACAAACTTCACTTCCAGCTGTGACTCGACTCTTTTAGGCTAAATGTGAGATAAATCTGCAGCTCAACTGACATCCTGAACTGAACGTCCCAGAATGTGTCAGTCTGCAGGTATGTGCAGGTCTGAAGTCACAGCCAGCAGGTTTGACTGCATTACAGCTTCGCCGCTCAGCCCTGATCTGTACGGTGGGAGAGCTCCAACAGAATAAATGAAATCATGACCAACAGAGAGGACAGAAACATGCAGACCTCACCTGGGTGACGGGGTGACCCTCCTGGCAGGCAGCAGACACGGCCTCGTCCGACAGCCTCCTGCTCTCCATGATGATGACAGATCAGACTGAATGATCCAACAGGTTCCTTCACTCAGCTCCTCCGCTGCTCCTCCTGCTGCCTTCAGGTGCCGCTCCGGAGGTCGTGTTTCTCAGATGTTGTGACGCTCCCTGATGCCTTCGAGGACTTTGGCTGCTGCTGTCACAGGGAGCAGACGGTTCCTCCCACCAGGAAAAGAACAGATATTAAAGAAAAGTCATTCATGATTTTAAAACAGC